>NW_015386160.1:23611-32624 GCF_001527695.2 Protobothrops mucrosquamatus | reverse complement strand
TATTATTATTATTATTATTATTATTATTATTATTATTATTATTATTATTATTATTATTATTATTATTATTATTATTATTATTATTATTATATGGCCTCAACAACTAAAAGAATGCAAATGACCAGCTGTCTGCAAGAAATATAAATCCTTCCATTCATCACCATCCAGTCAGAGCTGAAAAAGCTTTTTGGATGAGAAGCAAAATGTCTTCAAAGAAAAATGAGAAAGTCTAATTGCCTCCTGAAAAAGCACCTTTGGGATTATAATCTGTATACTTTTAAATTTCAGATTATCTATAAGTGACAGTGATTATTTTACTTGTAATGATTCTGGGTTGTTTGAGAGAAATATTAATTTGAGTTGTTTTTTATCCACTGTAAAGGATTTTTTTAAATATGGGAGATAGTAAATTTTAATATTAGTGAATACTAATCAATGACTGAAATAAAATATATAGAATAATATTCCAAAAGGTAGGATATCAAAGCACTGAACTGATTCTGTCAAATTGATAACACATTTCTACATCAAGTATATTAAAATGACTGTTGACCAGAAATATGATGTTGGTCTGTAACCCTTATAAAAATTGAAACATGCTTTCTTTGCATCAGTGGAAATGGCTTCTGTATAGGCTGAATTCCCTTCCAAATCTGGGAGAGATATCATAGTGCTAAGATGTAATTCAGTTATCTTTTGATGCCTGCCCGACTTCATTTTTAAATAAATAAATAATAAATTCAATAAACATTTACCTTAAATAGAAATTAACAAAATCCTGATATTCCTGCCATGGGAAAGAAAATGCTATCTTCTTCTTTTCATTTTCATTTCATTTTATTAAATTTATACCCCGCCCTTCTCCCGTAGGACTCAGGGCGGCTTACAGCCAGTTAAAAACAGTTAATACAATACAATAGAGGTTTTAAAAATCATTAAAAATAAATATATAATCGACCGCTTCTACTAAAATTTGGCTAAAAATTTGGGACCCAAATTGGCCCATGAGCTATTTTACAAAATAAATCTACAAGTCAATGGTTGATGACTGTGTAGGAGCTGGAAGTTTGGAGATGAAATATGATAAAAGATGAGAGATGAAAGAGATTGCTATGTATCATAAACATCATTGTAGGGAATGAAAGGATATAGCAAGAAGGACCTCTTTTATTTGCCTTCAGCTAAAAGGGTGTTTGATGACTCTCCCTGGCATTACCCAGAGTTGTATTGTAAAGAATGTCCATTTACTCAACTAATTTTTGTGAGATTGCTGACCAAGACTCTCAGGGCCTAATGCCAACTTTCGCAGAACTGTTAAAACAAATTGTCAAAGGGTTAAGACAATGCATGATAAGCATTAGGTAGAACAAATATTTTTTTAAGGGCCCATGGAGTTTATTATTTTTTTATAAAGATTTTATTGGTTTTCTTTTATATACATATGTTAATTTTTCCAATCAATGAGTTGTCTGGGATTAGCTATGCTAATACATATTCAATTCCTAATCCTTCATTCTTTCCTCTAACCAACGATTAAATAAATCCCAAATTTGGTAGTAGTCTGTGTCTTCTTTATCTTTCAGTCTCATAGTTAATCTGTCTATCTCTGCACATTCCAATATTTTCCTGATTATTTCTTTAAAGCACATGGGGTGGGGAGGTGACGCTGGCCTTGTATTAGGAAGTGGGAGTTATGCTCAAAAGAAGATTATCAATTAACCAGAATTCAGTGCACATCAGTAAATTACCTTACAAATCTATTGGTGGGAGGTATGATGAAACTATATGGCTGAACTACAGTACTAGATGTCGATATCATTCCACTGATCAGAAAGTCTCCTGGATTGTAATAATTCAACATGTATTTTTCCTCTTCTAACACATTCAGTTGACATTTGACCATCAACGCTGCACAGGGAAAATAGGACACCAAGAGAAGCAGCAGTAGCAGCATTTTCCATACCATGAGGGAGATCTGCTATAGCTCTGAGAGAGAAGAAACTCTCAAAGATGAGATATATCCTGGCAGCAAATATGTAAGGAGCACAATATAAAATATGCTAGTATAGTTCCTGCCTACATAAATCCCATCTGATGGTCTCTGCAAGGCTTGAGTTATTTTCACGGGTTGTATATGAAAAGTCACCAAATGTTTTTCAAATTCTATTGATGGGGAGTTATTAACTATTCTCACTTATATTTCAGAGGGGACCTGGAGACAAGGGAATTCTGGAGGTTTTGCTGGAAATAGATTAAATCACCATCATTTTGTTAATCATAAAGGGAGAATGAGTGGACTCTGCATGAGAAACCTTTATGACCCATGGGTATAATTCCAATTTAAGTGTTTATATGTTCCCTCAAGGGACCAGTTATGGAAAGTTTGACTAACTCTTACTCACCAAAGTAATTCTTGAAATGCTAAATGTCGTAATATGGGGTTGGCTCTCAGTTTATATTCTAGTAGCAAGCCACTAGAATATAAACTGAGAGCAAACCCCACTCCTTAGTGGCACTGAAGATGTTACCTAGTTTGGGTAATGAAACATCTGCAAGAAAACAGCCAGGCTCAGAGAGCACCAAGGACCTCTCATTCAATTCTTTATTATTGAGTTTTTGTGGGAGTGTGTGTGGAAAAATTATTTAGGCAGAGAGTCAGACTTATTGGAATGTACCAATTCCTGCCACACCAATGTCAGGGGTTTCTCTCCAAAATGTGTTGCAATATGTCAATGAAGACTCAATCATCCAGGCCAATGGATGTCTAAAGGTTGAATCATGGCAACTGGACCAATCTTTGTTCGACATATTGCAATGTGTTTCGGGGAGCAGCCCCTGAAGGACTCCAAGGTCCCTCTCACAGTTACTGTTTTTGAGCCAGGTCTCACCTAATCTATACTTATATCTTTGATTTTTCTTGCCTAAATGTAAAACTTTGTGTAAGGACCCACCTCACTTTACATCTTAAGAAGACAGAACTCTTGGAATGTCTCTTCCAACAGGCATCTTTATTAAGAGAAAATGATTGCAGGCATGCTAGACAGGATCTGGGAAATTCTCTCCCATCCTTCAATGTTTTAAAGTGTTCCCAAGCAGCCCCCACCCCACAGTTCTTCCGGGCGACAATCACTCATCCTCTCTTTTCCCAGATCCCAGGCGTTGCATTGTTCCCCCTTTTCCCTCACTGCCGGCAAAATGGAGACTTCAGAGAGAGTAGATGAAAGGCGATGGCCATATTGTTATGATCAGTCCTCTTGATGAGAATCAACATCCAGTCACTTTGTAGTTTAATGAAGGAAGTGAGAGTCATAAAACCCCCTTGCTTATTCTCCTCCCATTTCGTAGTATGACAGAATCCAGAGAGAGCAAGAAATGGGTTTTTATCAGAGTAGGTAGCTAGAAATGAAATATAATTGGATTCTGACACTTTGCTTTTCTCCACATTAAAACTCATTTTGTTGGATAGGGTTAGGATTTTCTAGCTTACCAAGCAGTAGATTGTGGTCTACTTTGTCAAATACCTTAATGAAAACTAAGTATATATACATTGAAGCATGAAGGCATTGCTTTCTGGTAGCAGAATCAATTTTCTTGAATAGCCCCAGTAAGAGATCAGGTTATTCGACAAAATTGATGCTGCCACCAGTAGAGGTCAGGCTTCCTCCTTCTGTGTTGATGTTGTAGAAGTTACTAAAAACAGAGTTGTTTCAGAGAGCCTATCATCGTATCATCAACTTCTATTTTTATTATTTGTATTCTTATGTTTATTTGTTTCTATGGAACTTTGCATTGTGGGTGTTTTTCTTGGTTTTTATATTCTGTGTAAAGTCAGAGTCAGCATCTTTGGGTTGTACTGGGATAGAAATGTGAAAAATAAACAAATTAATGGTAAACAAATTATCTTTAACTAACATAAACATAATAAAACTTTGTATTTAGGCAGGAAAACACCTCAAATATAAACAACAACATATATGAAAAGTAGCTAAGGATTTTAGCAGATATTCCAAGTAATATGATTCACTGGTATTAAATGACAGCAGCAAAGGAAAATGTAATTTGGGGTTACATCTACAGGAAGATCCACATAGTAAGAATTAATACAGGTAGTCCTCAAATTACCACCACAATGGAGCACAAAATTTATGTTGGTAAGTGAGACATTTGTTAAGTGGTAAAACTCACTTAACAAATGTCTCACTTACCAACATAAATTTTATGACCCTTCTTACCACAGTTGTTAACTAAATCAGTGCAGTTCTTAAATTAGTAACAAGATTGGTAAGTGAATCTGGCTTGCCCATTGACTTTGCTTGTCAGAAGGTCACAAAAGGTGATCACATGACCCCAGGAAACTGCAACTCTTATAAATATGAACTAGTTGTCAAGTATCCGAATTTTGATCACTGACCGTGGGGATGCTACAAAGGTCACAAATGTGAAAAAACAGTCATAAATCACTTTTTTCAGTGCCTGTAAGGACCTACTTCAACCAAGCCACCTAAGAAAGCAGAACTCTTGAAACAGGCATTGTCTCAAAAGGAACTTTTATTAGGGGCTAATGATAGCAGGGAAATCAAGGCGAGATTTGGGGAAAATCCCAGGCAGGCAGTATAGTTAAAGCAGCGTCAATCCTCCTCCCACCAGAGTCCCAGTGTCCATTTGAATTCCGGCCAATCCACAGGTGGTACGGTGTTTTGGTAACTGGCTCTGTTGGCATGCATCTCAAGGTCTCTCTCGCTTTCATTTCCTTCAAGCTCCAATCACCAACCGTCTCTCAGATAAGCGAGACTCATTCCTTTTCCTGGGGGAAGGGCATGGAGAAAGACAGTGCAAAGCATCCCCAGGGCATCCCCCCTCCCAACAGAATGGCAGGCCCCAAAGTAATGGCTAAATGCTGGTTACAAATGCAAGATATAGGTTTTGGGGACCTGACAGTGCCGTTATTTGTCAATAAATGAACTGTTGTAGTTTGAGGACTACTTGCAATCCTCCCTATTCTATTCTGATCAGACTTTCACTTTGGTCACTGTGCTCAGTATTGGGTACTTCGGTTTATGGAAAAAAATCAGCAATCCAGCGTTGAGAAAACTGCCTCATTCCTTGCTGGCTGTGGAATTCTGGGAGTTGAAGTCCACATGCCTTAAAATTGTCAAGGTTGAGAAACACTGGGGACCCCTCCCCTCTTCAACAATGCCCATCTGTCTTCTGCTGTCACTTAGAGGAGGCTGAGCCCTGGAGTCAGGGAACCTCTCTCCACCTCCGAACAGAACAACCACCTTTTCCAAGTGGACTATTCTGAACTGGCTCTCTCCCATTTCAAGCAGCTTCCCAACTTCTCACTCCTCTAGAAACTGGCTAGGCGGGATGGGTGCTATAGTCCTTCCCCCCACTTGGCAAAGCAGGGAAGCCAAGAGCTTTTCCTCCTGCCCTTTCCCAGATCACAGATTTTTTTGAACCCTCCTTGAGGACTTTCCGCTACTAAGACCCACATTCCTTTCTTTTTTTTCTTTTTTTTGCAATCCCTCATCCAGAAGGCTGCAACCTCCCCTCTTGTCTCCACAATAACTGAGACACCCAGAAGAAGTCCACCTACTCCCCACCTGGACCATCCATCCATCCACCCGCCCCCTGCACATTTTTTGGAGGAGGAGGAGGAGGAGGAGGAGGAGGAGGAGGTCCTCCTCCTCCTCACCAGTAACTGTGATCTTCCAAGCTCCCTTGGACTAACTAGCTTGGGGATTTTTTTCACCTATTTTTTTTTTCAGTAAGAAGCTCCCCATTATCCTTCTCCTGCACCAGCTGCTGTCCCTGGGCCTCCCAAGACAGGCTGGCAGTTGTAGTCCCTGTCCCCTCCCCCCTCACGCTTTAGAGGGGAGGGGAGCAGTAATTTGTTCTCTCTGTCTGAAAGACTGACTCGCTTACCCCCTTCCAGCACTCTGCTGCAACCTGCTCAATGGGTGACTGATCAGGTAGACCCTTTGATCCAGGAAATTTTGGGTTTTCACACACAAACTTGAATTCTAGGTGTGGAAAGCACATGCGTGCTCATGGCCTTGAAAAGCATCATTTGCTAATGCTTAAAGGAGTCATTGCATTTTTAAAATCCATGAACCGTTTGCGAGAACCCAGACAGCCCATCTAACTGATGGCTGTGACATATGGAAGCTGAGAGGAGTTAATGGCAAAGAACGTGAATTAATAAATGAAGCAGAAGAAAAAAAATGTTCGTTATCTGAAACTAGAAGAAAGAGAAAATATGTAATATATACTGATCAAGGTGATATGATCTTCTGGAGTTGATGAATGACAATGTAGGTTAATTATGAGAGACCTAAAATATGTGTGTCAGAGAATACAAATTAATGACATCTAAGTTTCAGTCAATGCTTGTGTTTTCCAATAAAAAATGTATACACCAAGTATAAGCGTGCCCAGTATTTCAGGAACAAAACCTTCCTTTTCCATACAACACTTAGGACAAAATTCTTTCCACACTCCAAGCACTTGTGAGATCTCTCAACTGTATGGATTCTCTTGTGGCTCACCAGAATCAAGGTATCAGCAAAACAGTTCTTGCACTCCAAGTATTTATAAGGCTTCTCTACTGTGTGGTATCTCCAGTGGATCACAAGTTGCAACGGGCAAACAAAATGTTTTCCACATTCCAAACAGTTGTAGGGTGTTTCCCCAGCATAGATTCCTTGGTGTCTGGCAAGGTGCACTTTGCAGCCAAACTACTTATTGCACACCAAACATTTGAAGGGTTTCTCTCCCATGTGCACAATCTGGTGGCTTGTGAAGTGTGAATGGCAACCAAAGCATTTGCCACATTCCAGACTTTTATATGGTTTCTCTCCTGTATGGATTCTCAGATATCTGGTTAGGTTTGGTTTCTGAGTAAAACGCTTCCCGCAGATAGTGCACAAGTGTTTTTTTTTTCCAAGGGTTGTCTTCAGGAACCGGGAAAGGATAAACAAACAACAGAAATCATTTGAGAATAGAAGTTGAATTGAACATTTAACATTCTAAAATACTGAAATAACTTTCTCAATTAACTTTTTCTTTTTTACTATACACAGGAGGATTTATCATATTGATCACACCCTCTCTGTTTTTGGAAGAGGGAAAGACTTTATAGGTCTCTGCCATGATCTTTTAACTCATACTCAGTAATCAAACTGGTAATTAATTGTTGCTTTCCTGCTGATTTTAAACATCTTTTAATTTGTGGTGCATGAAACAATTGTTTTATAATTCCTATAATTGGTATTGTAAGCTAGCCAGAGTCACGTGGCAGAGAGATGGGTAGCATACAAATTGAATGAATGAGTGAAATCTCTTTCTAATATACTACTAAAAGTCTCATGTTTGTAACCTTTAACTAGTCAAAAAAGGACATCATAGGGCAACACTTTTTCAATCAAGGTAATTTAGATGGGCTATCTTACACAAAATGCAGCCAAAATCCAGGACCCATGACTCCCATGGAATAAAAATCTGGGAAATTTTGTAAAACATTTTATGAGATAAAAATGATCATAAAGCATTTTATTACATAATACAAAAGTTCTAAAACATTTCCCGTGGCCAGCTGCTGATGTTTGACTGTGCTACACAGTTCAGCGTGGGGTATTTTCAAATTTCAAGTGATATTTACATATAATTTTTTTTTCCTTTCCTTTTTTTGGCTTTAAATTAGATTTGTTTTAATTTTGTAAAAAAAATTTTTTTTAATAAAAACTAATTAATTAAAAAAATCTGCAACTGCAGAGCCAGTAAATGTGGTCGTTACCACAGGATAACTTTCATCCAGAGATTAGAAGCTGACTTTGCTAAGCTCAGTTTAAAAATGGGTTGGATTGTTTGTGATTGTTGTAGAAATTCCTTGTACCAAGGTCATCAATTTGACCCATGAATGTATTATTAATTTATTGTTATATATTTCCAGCCCTTCTAAGCTACCTACTTGTCAAACTGTAGGAGGTTATTCCATGAAATAATATGGTTATTTGGATGCAAAATATTACATGAAGAGGTTTAGAAATCATTGTCAAGTTTTTATTAAGCAAATTTGAGACTTTATCATCTTGAGTGAACCCAGGCAAGGTGTCTTGACACCATAGATCTGTGTTTCTCAATCTTAGTAACTTTAAAAGGTCTGGATTTCAACTCCTAGAGTTCCCCAATCAGCTACACCTCTTAAAGTTGCCCGGTTGAGATACACTGCCACAGATGAAAATTATTTTTGCATCTGAGACAACCAGCTCTCCGTAAGCAGCACCAAACCTCGCTCGTAAGAATACATTGATTATATTTTAATACATAAACAAGTTTATATTAACACATTAAGTCACAATCAATTCCCAGAATTCCCAGATTATATTTAATTAAAGGTTGTGGCAGATAGGAATAAACAAATCAAGTCTAAAATATATGAAAGACATCAACTTGGCAAAGCCAAATTGTTTTAAGGATGTACCACTATCCGAGTAAACATTGGTAGATCATTTTGGAAGACAAGTCCATTTGGTATCAGCAAAAAAAAAAAAAAAAGGCCAAATAATAAGAGATTTGTAAGATACAATCCTTGCCTGATTTGCCATCAAAAACCTTTTTTTCATAAAAATGTAAATAAAGGTGACACATATCTAATCATACACGTGATAACGGTGGCAAGGATTCTATTTGCTCAAAAGTGGAAAGCAATGGAAGCACCGAGTGGGGAAGCACTAATAAAGAAAATTATTGCGCAGAACTAGACAAGATAACTAAAAAACTAAAAAATCAGGAAGAAACAGAATTTTATCAAACCTGGAATAAATTCTATAAATGGAGGGAAAAAAGAATGGGGTCAACAGAAGAGATAAGTAGAGGTAGATACTAGGAATGTACAGCTGTATATAGATATGTCATATATATTTAAATGTACAGTATGGACTGACAAGACGGAGATGTATGTCAAAGACGATGTACCATGTTCAATGTTTTTAATCTTTTCTTTTTTCTTTTG
>NW_015386160.1:6490-22946 GCF_001527695.2 Protobothrops mucrosquamatus | reverse complement strand
ATGTCATATATATTTAAATGTACAGTATGGACTGACAAGACGGAGATGTATGTCAAAGACGATGTACCATGTTCAATGTTTTTAATCTTTTCTTTTTTCTTTTGTATTCAATAAAAATATATATAAAAAACTTTTTTTTTCCATCAAAGGCCTGAGAGTCTGGCACACAGGGGTCCTCTCCTTGCTCCAGGAGAGAGACCAGACCAGACTTTGGAATAGAAAACTCTTCATAGAAAAAAGAGAACACAGCCTCATTAGGAGGCATCCTGCTTTTTTTTTTTTTTTTTGGGAAGATATTGATGAATCAAACAAGAGTACCAGACCTGCTCTTTCTGTTTCCCACAATGCCTACCTAAATGCTCTTGGAAGACCACAGATGCCTCCTACCATATTGCTTATTCAAATATGTAGCATTCTCCAGACATATTCCCTTACAACAAATAAGCTTTATTCAGTTCTATGACTCTTGGTTATTTTGTTTTTTAATGATTTTAGAACTCTTTTAAAGAATACATATGTCAGAACCAGCTGCATGTAGACCTTGGCCCAATTTCAAAATTCAGCTATTTGAGCCCGAGCCCGTCTACATTTGCCTTACATTCTGTCTATTTTTTACTATGCTAATTGTCTAAGAGTTACTTTTATAACTGAGATAACACACATTAAATAAACAATACTCTTGTTAGTAAAAAACTAAGATCAACCCTGGATTCATTAATGTATGCAAGTAACATACATGTGTTTATGTATTCTGAATGCCTTTCTTTAAGTCCAAAAATTGTAATGTTTTTCTGGAATAATAGGATTTGTTCTGAAGAACTAGGTATTTATATGCTAATGATAGTTAGATACACCATCTTTTGTAGTAGCTAGAAAAAAATGCCTTAAAGTTTCCAGCAAATTGGCAATAATATGAATAAAGCTACTGAGTATATGGTAAGTTGCCATGTTAATAGTATTTAATTGATTTCTTTTAAAGGCATTAAAATTAAATAGAGGGTCTTTTTTTCTACTTCCTACTGTCAAGCTATGAAATTTACTATCATTAGGACCGCCATAGTGCTTCTAGCTGGCCTACAGTTATGGGGGGGGGGGAAGGGAGAGTTTGGGGTCCAAAGTTCTCTCTATCAGCGTGAGACCTGAAGCCACTGAAGAGATGTTTTGGTAAACTGAAGTTTCTTCTCATAACAATTGCTGGAAGATTAATTGGACAATGTGACCTGAACTGTCAGAGAGGGGAAAGAAAGTTTTACTCTTTTAATTATCTGTTTCCCGCCCTATTGAAAGAACTAGCTTTTATTCTATCGTACCGGTGTGCTATGTCTAATAAAGTTTAGATTAGAGATCACAATGTCTCTGTGTTTTGCTTCATTGGGCTTTTCAGCCGGAACTTGACACCTACTCATTATTTTAAAAATCCTGCTCCTTTTGATACACTATTCAAAGATTCTTTCATTCCCAAAAGGTTTGAAAACAATCTAATATTGGATTTACATGGCCACCCATCTTGAATACATGACTCCAAGCAACTACCAATATTAAAAACAATAAAGCTATAAAATCACATGCAAAATATTAAAACACATTTACCATCTAGGGAATGACTTCAACCCTTCAAGTGATTGTGAGCAATTCCTAGGTTAGCATCTGATCATGTTCATATTGGAGTTGAAAGATCATAATCTCTGGGTTTTCTTTGCTGTGCACTATCCAGAGTATTGCAATTGGGATAGTGCAGGTAGTCCTCACTTACCAACTATTGGTAACTGGGACTAGCAATTTGGTTGTCCAGTGATCTCGTCATAAAGGGAAATGTCTCATTGCTCCAACTTATGATGTTAGCTCATCAATTCCTGTTGTAGTCATGAAGTAAATCAGCCGCAGTTGTTGAGTGTGATGTCATGTGACTGCAACTTGCAACTTCCTGCCAGCTTCTCCATTGAGTTTGTTTGTTGGAAGTTGGCTGTGAAGGTCACAAATGGAGATCATGTGACCACTTGATACTGTGATTGTTGTAAATATATGCTGGTTGTCAAGTACCTGAACTACAGTGGCCACAACTTTGAAGAACAGTCATAAATCTTCTTTTTCAGCACCATCAGTTGCTGAACAAGCAGTTGATATGCAAGGACTATCTGCACATAAAAATAGTGAAATAAATGAAATATCTGCGTCACCACAGCTAAACCAAAACCCACAAATAGTCTGCCCAGACCCTATTATATAAGAATGGTAAACTGAAAGACACTGGGACAATTAAGATTGACTCTTTGACAGAATTACACTAGAACCAGCAGTACACACACCCATGCCCCTCAAGCCCACCCCAAGGACCAGTCCCCCATAAAATAACCTTTCTGGACCCCATTTTTGTGGTTAGAGAACTCTTTTGCTTTGGGGAATAAATAACTCTCTTGTCCTCACAGTGTATCTGGGNTCACTGAAACTTTAGATTCAGGAGGGAAGGAAAAGCACCCACTCACTTGGGGGCAGTTCCACTGAAGAGGAACTGAAAACTAGTATTTTAGTTTAATGTCGAGGAATGATCTCTTTTGTATGACTTGCTCCCTGTGGATTGCTTAGATTAGAATATGGAAGATGCAGATGGTTACATGGTAGTACAACCTACAAGAAATGTCTACATGGACGCTGTTCCCAAGACAGAAGGTAATGATTGAATTTTCTGTTTGTTTTAGCTGGCTATTTAATAATAATGTTGGTTATATTGATCTTAATAAAGATAGACCACTTGGGATGAAGAATTACAGTAGCCCTTTCAATTTATTTAGTATCCTTCTGGATATGTTGTGATTACAGTACATTACAGTGGGCAGGGTAGAGTTTGAACAAAATTACAAAGATGCAAATTCACAACTATCTCACCCATGAAGCTCAGCTTATGCTAATTATGCAAACAGCATAAATTACATAGGCAATGTGTGTAAACTCCAGATTGGTGACTGGATTTTCATGATAGGGCTGTGGATCAGTTTATCAAATGGCTTCAGTTTACATTAGATTGTAATGGAGTGATGTCTTAATCACAATCTTTAAATGTGGTTTGTTAGGGTTTATCCTATCTTGGCCATAGTCAAGTATATCATCAGAACCCAAGTTAATGGCTAGGGAATGATTAAGCTGCTCTTGGTCTTCTAAAAAAAATTCTGTAGAAGGCAGAAATTTAAAACATGGTTAATGGTTGAGTGTTCTGCATGAAGATGTGCTTAGCCTGCTGTATGGGTTCAATTCATAGGCAATATAATTCACCATTTTGGGTAGAACTAAAATTGTGGCACTTCAAATTCTTCCAAAACTTGCAGAATTGCCAAAAATAATTCCAACCAAAGTCCTTTCTGGTGAAAGGAGAGGTGGTCATTTGCAAATTACCTTTCTCTACCCATTCAGCCTTTCCCCCCCTCTGCCTCCTCCGTATTTCCCATACTCTCCGTCTCCCCCCTTTCTCTCCCCGCCGAGGCCACTTCACACGTCCGTAAGGCAGCCGCACGCGAGCGTGTAACCGCCCCTAGAACGGGACAGTGTTGCTCTCCTTCTCCTCTTCTCCTCATGACTCCCCCTCCCCTCCTCCTACCTACATTGCCCCCCACCTTGCCCTGTAACTGCAACCCCCTGTCTACCTGATCTTTCCCTTTCCCCTCTTTCTGAACCGTCCTTCCCACACTTCCCATCTCCCCCCTTCTTTCAACTGAGACTCCTCTGTTCATCCGCAAAGCGGCTGCGCAGGAGCGCGTGACTGCTCCCAAAGCGGAGCAGCATCGCTCTCCCTCCCCTCCTCTTCCCACGGGAGATGTCGTGTTTGTTTTCAGGGCGGTTGTCCAGGAACGTGTGGTTGTCCCTGCAACGCCTCAGAGCTGTTCGTCTCTCTCTCCCCGTGCCTCCAAACGCGCCAGGGTTTCCGGGGATTCCAGGGAACCTGTTAACCGATTAGAGTCCCCATTCCACGCCGTTGCTTCTTTCTGTTGAATCCTCATCCGGGAGTGAGTGTGGACTCATATGGCGGAGCGTAACCATCAGTTTGACTTTGAGAACACACGGGTTTTAACTGGAGATGCCACTAAGGGGGGCCGGTTGGTCAAGGAAGCCTGGCTTTCTGATGGCGATTCTGTCAACCGCCACATCAACCTGCATTCGACCCACCTGGCACTAAGGAGATGGGGCAAAAGTCATCGATGGACCCATAACAGTCAACCCCGTCGACGCTTGCAGGATCAGGGCGACGGTGACATAACCGCTCACGAAGAGACATCAATGGAATCCCGACGATCGGTAGACACCCACTTATCCACTACGTGTGATCGACAACGATCTCCCACCAGCAAACAGCTGAGGGATTTTCTGGATACCACGTGCAAAACAAGGCATATGGAATTGAGAGAGCTACACACATCAGGCCCATGCCGGCCCGCTAGTAAATCTCCCACGCGACGATGGAACGAAGGAGCTGGTAATATCAACGGTGCTACAGGAACTGATGATACCAGTAAAAGTCCTGAGACCGACCCCTGGGGGAATCCGGAATTCGGCGCCATGAATGCGGGGGGGGGGGAGGGTGCGATTTGGGAAGGATTCTGAACGCAGGGCTGCCTGTAAGATCCGGGAGGGAGAGCTCGAACGGAGAAGAAGTAGAAATGGTGAAAGGAATGGAGCTTGCACACGCAGTGAGGGGGTGAAGGGAGCACACGCCTACCCCATCAGTGCACGTGAGACTGGGGAGGATGAGTACATACACCAACACCATGCGGCCCCACGAACAAGATGTGGAGGGCCGACTGTGCGCAATGCAAACCGCACCCCACAGCATGGGGAGTTAGTAAGGGGGAAGACGAATGAAGGAAGTGTAGGGACAGAGGATATAGGGGAATATATTGAAAAAGAAGAAGAGTGCGGTAACTGCAGCAGTACCACCCAGATCGGAACAACGGCACATAGGGGAGGAGAAGAGATGCCATCTAATACCCCCCCAACCTATATAAGAGAAGTGACGAGTGATAGCAATAACATAGCTAGGAGGAGAGAGAAGGGAGGAAAAACTATGATGGATACAGTGAAAGTAATGAATATCAAAGAGAGTACAGTCGGGCAGAGGGAAGGGGGAAGAGGCACCACAGCACGGTATCAGATTAGGAGCCCCAATGCAAAACTTAATGAGGTGACACTTAACAATCCTTTAACTAATGGGAAGACAGTGGATACGGGGGAGAACATCTCTAAGAGAAGGGAGGGAGGGAAGGGAACTTCAGCAGGCAGCAAAGCTGACGTCATTGAAACAAAAAGAGCAACCTTTAAATGTGGGAAAGGAGACCAAAACACAGGTGTGGTAGGAATAATTAGGTCACAGGCTGATTGGTTGGGGCCGGTCACGCGCTCTAGGAGCCGAGCGCAGATGCTAAACAACCTTACTTAAGGCACACCCATAGACTGGCTTGTTAACCTGATGATGCTGGGAGCTCCCAGCGAAAGCTTGGTTTTAAATTAAAGTTTTAAACTCTTTGTTCTCCTGGTGATCGTGAGTTTTTTTTATCTATTTTATACTATGAATTTACCCAGGAGTCACGTCTTCAAGGATATTATTGAGCATATATATATATATATATATATATATATATATATATATATATATATATATATATATATATATATATATATATATTAGTTGTGTTATGTTGTTTTACTGTTTTTACTTTATGCATGTTATTATTTTTGAACTTCTTTATAATAAGAAACATCCTTCCCTACAGGGTTCAAGGCAAATTTGGCTCTTGCTGATATTCTATTCCTCTTACTCATGAGAAAATACTATGGCAGCTTATTGGAGTAGGGGGTGGAAACAGTGGGAAACTTTTTTTTTAAACTGCAAACTTTTGAGCTGGTAAATAAAATATAATAAAAAATAAAATAAAGAAAAAAATACATGTGAATAAAATAAAAGACAATGGATGGAAACTGAATAAGGAGAGAAGCAACCTAGAACTAAGGAGAAATTTCCTAACAGTAAGAACTATTAATCAGTGGAACGACTTGCCTCCAGAAGTTGTGGTTGCTCCACCCTTGAAGGCTTTTAAGAAGAGACCGGACAACCACTTTTCTGGAATGTTATAAGGTCCCCTGCTTGAGCAGAGGGTTGGACTAGAAGACCTCCAAGGTCCCTTCCAACTGTTGTTCTGTTCTGTTCTAAATAAGTAACCAAGAGGTAACAACAGCAGACCAGAAACGGTATAATATTAATCATGTGGGCAAAGAGGAATTAGATGGAGGAAAAGGAGTGGGCAGGCAAGGAGGAAGCATCTGATGAAAGAATATCAGGATGTTGGGGTACAAGTTCTGCCCCTCTTATATTTGCAGAATTTGTGGTAAAATGGCACAGTGCTCTGTTTGTCTTTTTGACAAAAACCACCAAAACTATAGACACCCACAATTACAGTATATCAAAGGATTGAGAACCTCCTCTTCTTGCCTAACTTTCCAGGAAGAAGTGTACCCAGTTACGCAATGTAAGAGAAACTTGAAAGTCTGCCAAACCTGAAATGATTTTGTCAGAAATATTTCTTTGTTGACTAATCAATTTCACTCCTTCCAAAGTTTCCTTCCTCAATAGGAGAAGTTTCTTCTTTTTAAAGCTAATTCTCTGGGAGATGAAAAGTTTCTTTTTTTATTGTATTGTTAAGCCATTTGATATATTGTTGAAGGTGCCATAGGCTGTTGCCAAGCATCCAATTTTTGATCACATGACCATGGAGATGCTACAATGGTCATAAGGGTGAAAAATGGTAATTAGTAACTTTTTTCAGTATCTGTTATAACTTTGAATGGTCATTAAATGAACTGTTGTAAGTCAAGGACTACCAGTACTCCATTGTTTTCTTGGCTTCTCATCTATCAGAAACATTTCCATAGTTGAAAATTCTTCTTTAGTCTTTATTACAGTTTGTGTTAGTTTTTAATTTTCTTTGTAAAACTTTTAATAGCATTTAGAAAGATAGACAGATGGATGCTAAGTAAGTAGATGTTGGGTAGTGATAAGTAGAATAGAATGGAATGGAATGGAATGGAATGGAATAGAATAGAATAGAATAGAATAGAATAGAATAGAATAGCAGAGTTGGAAGGAACCTTGGAGGTCTTCTAGTCCAGCCCTCTGCTCAAGCAGGATAACCTATACCGTCTCAGACAGGTGAATGTCCAGTCTCTTCTTAAAAATTTCCAGTGATGGAGCACCCACGATTTTTAGAGGTAAGCTATTACACTAGTTGATTGTCCCCACTGTCAGGAAGTTTATTCTTAGTTCCAGGTTGCTTCTCTCTTTGATCAGTTTCCAACCATTGTTTCTCGTCCTTCCCTCTGGTGCTTTGGTGAACAACCTGGGCCCCTCTGTCTTGTGGCAGCCTCTCAGATATTGGAACATTGTTATCATGTCTCCCCTATTTCTTCTTTTCTTTAGACTAGCCAAACCCAAGTTCCGTAGCCATTCTTCGTATGTTTTAGTCTCCAGGCCTTTGATCATCCTAGTTGCTCTTCTCTGAATTCTTTCCAAACTCTCAACATCTCTTTTGTGATAAGGTGACCAAAATTGGCTGCACTATTCCAGGTGTGGTCTTACTAGGGTTTTATAAAGCAGTAATAATACTTCGCGTGATCTTGATTCTATGCCTCTGTTTATACAACCCAGGATTGTATTAGCTTTTTTGGTTGCTGTTGCACACTGCTGGCTCATAGTCAAGTGATCGTCCACTAAGATTCCAAGGTCCCTCTCACATTACTGTTTTTAAGCCAGGTCTCACCCAATCTGTATTTGTACCTTTGGTTTTTTCTGCCTAAATGTAAGACTTCGCTTTTTTCCATATTGAAACTCATTTTGTTGGATAGGGCCCATTGTTCAAGTTTGTCATGATCTTTTTGGATCCTGAGTTTATCTTCTGTCTTCTACTCCTTCAGTTTGATGTCATCTGCAAATTTGATGAATTCCCCTTCAATTCCCTCATCTAAGTAATTTATGAAGATATTGAAGAGTACTGGGCCTAAGACAGAACCTTGTGGTGCCCCATTGTTTACTTCTCTCCATGTGGACGTAGTGCATTGAGGATTACTCATTGAGTATGGTTTGTTAGCCAGCTACAGATCCATCTGGTGGTGATGTTGTCTATGCCACCTTTTCCTAGCTTACCAAGGAGTAGGTTGTGATCTACCTTGTCAAATGCCTTACTGAAATCTAAGTATATTACATCCACTGCATTTCTCTGGTCTACTAGTTTAGTCACTTTATCGAAGAATGAAATGAGATTGGTTTGGCATGATCTGTTTTTAACAAACCTGTGCTGGCTACTAGTTATGACTTTGTTTGCTTCTAGTTGTTCACAGATCTGCTTTTTGATTATGTTTTCTTGGATCTTCCCAGGTATTGATATTAAACTGACTAGTCTGTAGTTTCATGGATCTGTTTTTCTTTCTTTCTTGAAGATGGGGACCACATCAGACATTTTCCAATCCTCAGGTACTTCCCCGGTGCTCCAGTGTTTATGAAAGATGTGGTACAGCAGTTCTGAGATAACATCTGCCAGCTCTTTCAGAACTCTGGGATGTAGCTTATCGGGTCCCAGTGATTTGTATTCGTCAAAGTTGGATAGGTGTTCCCTTACTATTTTCTTGCTTATTTTAATTTTTGTTTCTAGTATGCATTTTGCAGTGGGTTTTTTTTTGTTATTGGGCTATAGTTTCTTTTTGTGTGAAGACTGACACAAAGTATGAGTTAAGCAGCTCTGCTTTCTCCCCATTGCCTGTAATTTCCTTGCCATCTTCTCTCTTTAGTGGGCCTACAGTTCCCTTGATTTTTTTCTTGGTGTTAATATGTTGGAAGAAACGTTTTTTATTGTCCTTGATTTCTGTTGCAAGTCTTTGTTCATTCTGAGCCTTTGGTTTCCTGACTTCATCTTTGCATGTTCTGGCTGCTGATAGTTGGCTTTAGTTATGTGCCCCTCTTTCCATTTTTTGTATTTGTCCTTTTTGTCTTTTAGTTTGTTAGAGAGAACCATGCTGGTTTCTTCTTGGATTTTTTCTTTTTCTTTTTCAGTGGTATTTTGCTGGTCTGGGCTTTTGTGATCACATTTTTCAGGGTTTCCCACACTTCCTGGGTTCATCCATGGGATTTTTCCTAGATTCTCTTTGAGATTGTTAAAGTCAGCTCTTTTGAAGTTTAGGACATTGGTTGGATTGTTGTCTATTGCTAGTGTTTGCATTATATTAAATTCCAGTATGACATGGTCACTTTTGCCCAAGGTTCCGGTAATTTCTACTCCCTCTATCACTTCTTCTCTGTTTGTAAGGATTAAATCCAGTATAGTTTTACCTCTAGTTCCCTTTTGGGTGACAAAGTTGTCAGCTATCTTAGTTAGGAATGTTTGATCTCCCACTCACTGCAGAGTTTGTGTCCCAGTTGATATCTGGATAGTTGAAGTCTCCCATTACTATTGTGGTATGCTTCCTGCATGCATTTGTTAACTGGTTGGCAAAGAGTTCATCTATTTCTTCTGATTGGTTGGGTGGCCTGTAATATACATCTATGGCCATGTCACTTTTTTTTCTTTTATATTGACCCATATACATTCTGGAGAGATTTTATCTTTGATCATGTGCATTTCTGCAGATATGTAATGTTCTCTTACATATAGTGCAACTCCTCCTTCTCTTTTTGTAGACCTGTTTCTTTTGAGCAATTTGTACTGTATCTATCAGTCCATTCCATTCATGGGTTTCATCCCACCAGGTTTCTGTTATGCCAACCATGTCATACCCTCCCCCATGTACTATTGCTTTTAGTTCGCCCTGTTTGTTCCCCAACAATTTTTGAAAAAAAATGCAGATATTTCCTTTCCCAACAATAACATTTTGAATTGTTAAATATTAATTCTTAAGTAAGAAATGTATTTTCACATAATAGCTAAGCCACAACATAATGTGTTGGGATTGTGATGGGGTAGAAACATGGTGAAGATCACGAGCTTCAGGCCTTCAATCTTTAACAAATCAATTGTTAAAGTAGTGTTTGAGTCCACCGATGAGTGGTACAATGGATAAAAGTGGCTGGCAGGCAGGAACTGTGAAGATAAATGCCAACATTGCTCAATTAGAGAATATATTTTCATCAATATAGCCACAGTCACCAGGTTGGTCCCAACTCTTGACAGGTCTTTGTGTGCTTAAGGTATTTTAATAGACTGGAAAGGGAGGAGGCAAGAGACACTGTTTCTTGGCTTTCACTTAGCATATTGGGTGAGGCCAGCTGTTGGGGTATATAAACCATAGTTTATAGCCTGTTGTGATAGGCAATCCCAGCCAATCATAGCTTTTATTCAACAAATCATGTTTAAGCATGCCATGGGTTAGAACAATGTGAGAACCTGGTCACTAGGAGAGTTTATGAATGTTTTCACTCTTTGTAACTTTGCAAACCTTTGGTGGAAGGTCCATGATGATATGTTAATTCCACAGGTCCTTCAAAATGTTGGAAAATCACAGTCTGGGTCATACTGGGAGGAAGCATTGCTTTGAATGTGGCCCTAATTGTTCTTCTGATATGTAAGTATCTGAGATCAGGAGGGGAGTGGGTTACAGTGATGGATTTCAATTGGAGAGATAAAAGCTCAAATCTTCATTAAGCCCTAGAGTCCAGCCAAACCACTCTCTTCCACCAAATCCATTTCACAGAATCAGAATAGAGCTGGAAGGGACCTTGGAGGTCTTCTTGTCCAACTCAAGCAGGAGACCCTATAACATTTCAGATAAGTGGCTATCATCTCTTCTTAAAAACCTCTAGTGATGAAAAACCCACAACATCCGAAGGCAAACTGTTCCACTGGTTGATTGTCCTCACTAATAGGAATTAACCAGTGGAACAGTTTGCCTTCAGACATTGTGTTGTGACAGAGTTGGCATGTGGGAGTAAAATCTGGGAAAACTTTATGTGGCCCTCATTAATTCCAAGACTGTTCCTGAGCCAATCCCATATTCCTTCAGTTCTTCAAAAGATAACAGGTGAAGCTTTGACCATCAATGTTTCTATGTCATGGAAATGCTTTGTTGGTTGCGTTTCTGGATGTTAAGCTGATTCCATCAGCAGCATCTCCCTTACGTGATCTTGCTGTTTTCCACAAAACCACTAGACCAGTATTGCATGGCTGTGCCTTGAGCTCCACCCCTTTTACACATGCTACTGATGACACATTCTCTGTACAAAGTGGACAGAATTTGCAAAGTAATGCCACAACTCTGCTTTGTAAGTCTGCCCCCCCCATTCTGATACCACTGGTTGATTCCCACTAGGTAGCTACCAGCTGCCCTGTTATATCTTTCTTTTTAAAAATTCCTATAGCCAGGAAGATTGTATTTCCCTAAAGGTTTGGGAGAAACCATTCGTTGACCCTTTAAAGTAGAGCAGAATAGAAAACCGAACTTTTGAATGCTAATATTACTTTTATTATATGATTACAGTAACAGAATCTTGCAAAATTGAATGCTCTTTATCCCTTTCCTCCCTTTATTTTCATGAAAAATAAGAAGGGTCCTGTCTGAGATATTTTATCAAATTACATTTATGTCTGGGATTTAGATTTTTTTTTTATCTGACTATTTCTTACTACATATTCCCCTGTTTAATAGCAACCAGGTCTGGGCTGCAAAAATCCTTACCGTTTCAATTATCTTTATTGGCATAAATTTCAGATTTATAAAATCCATTTTTATGATTGGGTAGTTCTTGTAATCTTGCAAACTAAGCTGCTATTTTGTATTTGCATTTTATATGCAAATGAATGATTTATGTTCTACTTTTGAGCTGAAATAATGATTGAATATATATCATTTCCCATCGTATAACCTAAGCTTTTAAAAAAGTATTTCAGATACAAGGTGTTGTCTACCCATCGACTTCAACCAATTCGTGTGGATGGATCCCAGGTACTTTAATAGGTAATTTTAAATTATTTATTTTGAGGTTTTTTGTGGTTTAATTTTCTGAAGTCAGGAGTTACAATACCGATAGCCAAAGCAAATCAATGTAATTTATCCATAATTTAGAACAAAAGATTGATCCAGTTCTCTATGAATGTCCTGGAAAAGACAATCACAGCAACTTACACTTCACAATAGTAAAAAACTGTAGTCACATGACACATGATTTTACTCAGCTACCCTAATTTTTAAGTTTACACAACACATGCAAAGCCAAATATTCTCATAGGGCATCACACAGAGGTTCTGAACTCTGAGATATCATGACCCCAAGAATGATAAATGGATTTGTGAAATGTCTTTGGCCCCATAAATAAAATTATTTCATTGGGATTATTAGGGCTGGACAAGAAATAAATAAACCCTTTAAATGGATCATAATTTAATTTATCTATACCCAATAAAACAGTCTTAGAATGTTAACAATTTTTTTGGTTTGCTTAACATTTCTAACATCATTTTTTGACAAATACACATTGAGACTGTTTTGCTTTTTAATAAACCCACTTATGGAATCAAAATATACGTCATATACTTTTTAAACTTAGATTTATTTTTATTAACACTATTTGTAGCTTTTTCTCTTAGAATCCAATAAAATCTTGCATTATTTAAATTTCAATAATGCAACAAAACTTGACCATGTAGGGGAAGGGTGTGCATGAATGTCCAATGTCCATTATAATTGAAATTACATTTATCTGCATGAATTTGCATGATTTGTGGCAATGTATATAATTTACATCAGCTACAGATGATGCATCTTTCATCATTTTGCTTTTCTCCTGTAGCTTCCGTGAACTTTGATCCGGAGACTGCTCATCGCCAGATCGTCATTTCTGGGGATCGGAAAACTGCAACATGGGGAAGGGAAGAACAAGCACTTTCTAAAAGTGATAAAAGATTTAACATGCGGGTGTGGGTTCTGGGTCAGCCTGGGTTTAAATCAGGAAAACACTGTTGGGAGGTGGAAATAAAACACGATGGAGAATGGGCGGTGGGAGTTGCCAGGGAGTCAGTGAAGAGAAAAGGAATGACGGATTTTAGCACCAAAGAAGGCATCTGGGCTATTGCAGAACATTTGGAGAAAGCAATTTACGTAGCTTTTACTGAGCCACAACACACCAGGCTTGCTTTGGAAAAGAAGCCCCGGAGGATTCGTGTGTTTGTGGATTACCTCTATCAAGAAGTGGAATTTTTCAATGTAGAAACAAAGACTACCATATTCTTTTTCTCAAACGCATCCTTCTCTGGAGAAATAATCTACCCCTGGTTCCGGGTTTGGGATGGAACTGAGCTGACGCTTCATCCCTAATGCCCAGCACTTAATGAAAAAGGGAGCTCTTTCTCATGCCACTCTGCTGGCTAGGTATGGTGGGAGCTGTGGTCTAGCATATTTGGAAGATGGCCCTGTGGATTATACTACTTGGGATTGTGAACATTATGCAATCATGGCTATTGCAGAAATGCTTACCTCAACCATCCATACAACCTTTCACCTAATACCTTCAGGAAAATTTGGGAATTATAGATAAGTCACCAGTTTGGGGAAGCCTATTCTAGAGTGTATAAAAGGTTGCAACCAAGTTAATTCTCTGCAGTCATAAGAGTAAGATATGCAGATATCTCTGCAGATATGAATAAGCTTCTGTAATTTCAAAGTATGAGTCTTTCCAACAGAGGTCCATTGTATTTCAACAATATTCCCAGCTATGGTCCATGAGAATCACACAGGTTGATTGTGGGGACAGTCACGCAGGTTGGTTGTGATGCAAATTGTGGCTGAAATCTCAAATTTTGGCAGCATTGTTCAGGATTTCAGATAGAGCACAAACATTTTATGTTCCCATGAGTGATATCATGAGATCACAGCACTTGTGGGCATCACACAATCAACTTGCTTATGTAGCAATTTGTGATAAGAAAGTTTGCATGAAGAAAAAAATGGGAATTGTCATCCTTCAATTTTCAGCACCTTAAGTAGTCAAGATAGAATTCCACTCTTGAATCTTAGTGTTCTTTGAAGATTTCCAATACAGATATGATCCAGGTCTGATCTTTCTTATTCACGTAAGGTTAGGCAGATATTGCTACTTTTTGAAATACATTTTACCTAAGCCCAAATGAAATAAACCACATCATGACTTAGGTGATTTGTGAATTTGATCATGTTATTTAGTATTGCAGTAATTTCAGTAGTTTGAACCCAATTTTTGTCATATTTTTAATATTAACTTAGGGGGCTTATACAGTAATAAAGGCCTACTCCCTTCCACAATCATTTAGTTTAGTTAGTTCAGATTCATCATGATGCAGTGGAGATTTCTCCAGGATTGGCAGAACTGTTTCTTTGAGTCCTTGCAAGCTCATTCAGGTGTCACCAGTGACAGCATCCAGCCAACTTGTGTCTGTTGCCCCTGCCCAAACTTTAACACAATCCTTCTAGTATTGAAACGTTCTTGCAGTCCAAGGTGTTCTCAACAATTCTCTCCAGCAAAATGTGGGTTCCTACAAATGTATTAGGGAGTGTAACTCCCGTAATTCTAGCCTTCCAAACAGCTTCTGAAATCTTCCAATAAGTAAATATATATTGTCTGTGAATCTTTTGCCCCATTTGTAACATTCATTGGGTGTTTGCCGACATGTATTCTCAACTGTTAACTGAGGTTCTCTGTCACAGAATCCTTTCTGCCATTGTCCAGGATGGCTCTTTGATGTGTTACAAAGTTTGTAATTGCAGTAAAACCTTTTCTGGGCAACTGTGTCTTTTCTTTGGGGATAGAGATAAAAGTGCAAGAAAGAAGTTACCTTGATGAGCATANGTCTCACCACCCTTGAAAGAGGCTAAAGAGCAACCAAATTGGGGAAAAAAGCCATCAATTTCAGTTGTGCATTGTTCTCAGAAGTATCGCTCTGGGCACTGATTGGGTGTATTTTCAACCTACTTCCGTAAATTAGGCTGCTCTAAGCACTGAGAGTGCCAATATTCAAAGAAAATCGCAATCCAGGTAAATCCAGGCACACAGTGGTTGACCTTCCATAAAGGAAAGTAAAGAGAAAGGGGAATTTAGTTTTTGGGTTCAACTATGTAGTACCGATACTTTGTTTCCTGAATAAAAGATTCTTTAAGGAAAACAATGCCTCAAAGTTCTTTTGAAGGGTTTCATCTATCGGATCCATGATACCCTGAGGATGACCTGTTATCTGTCCTGTACCTCCGTGCGCTCAAAACAACCTTGCAGCACTGTTTTTGCTCCCAGTGGAATGGTCAGCATGGTTAGGTTTAGGAATGGGAAGAATAGCTTGGTGCTTTTCATGGGATCATTAGATTCCACCTGACTTTATTGCAACCACTGTTTCTCAGTAAAAGTTCTTTTGATTAACCACATGGTGTGAAGAGTTGTGCTTTCCTGAGAGGATTAGCTGAGGAAGGTCCTTACAGTCATATCTTATTAAGTACATTAGATAAAGGAAATGTGTCTTTATAATGCTCTCTCTTAATTGGTTTCAGTAGATATATGGTTAGTGAAATTTTATGATTCTTCCTATATATATGGATTATGGTAAAAGAAAGTAATAATTCAAAAGAAAATGACCTCTTACACATGTCTAATATAGCTTATTATATCAATAATAATTGAGACTTCATGTGAGAGAAAGAGAGAGTTCTTAGAACACATAAAGATTTTATTTCCAACTATCCTATTTTATCTTAACAATAATTTGGATAACAAATAACTTTCAAAATCAAGAACCCTCATTATTTTTCATCATTAGATTCTCCTTAGTGAAATGTGAAATGTGAAAAAACAGTCATAAACCACTTTTTTCAGTGCCTGTAAGGACCTACTTCAACCAAGTCTAAAATATATGAAAGACATCAACTTGGCAAAGCCAAATTGTTTTAATGATGTACCACTATCAGAGTAAACGTTGGTAGATCATTTTGGAAGACAAGTCCATTTGGTATCAGCAAAAAAAGGCCAAATAATAAGAGATTTGTAAGATACAATCCTTGCCTGAGTTGCCATCAAAAACCTTTTTTTCATAAAAACGTAAATAAAGGTGACACATATCTAATCATACACGTGATAATGGTGGCAAGGATTCTATTTGCTCAAAAGTGGAAAGCAATGGAAGCACCGAGTGGGGAAGCACTAATAAAGAAAAATATTGCACAGAACTAGACAAGATAACTAAAAAACTAAAAAATCAGGAAGAAACAGAATTTTATCAAATCTGGAATAAATTCTATAAATGGAGGGAAAAAAGAATGGGGTCAACAGAAGAGATAAGTAGAGGTAGATACTAGGAATGTACAGCTGTATATAGATATGTCATATATATTTAAATGTACAGTATGGACTGACAAGACGGAGATGTATGTCAAAGACGATGTACCATGTTCAATGTTTTTAATCTTTTCTTTTTTCTTTTG
>NW_015386160.1:0-6439 GCF_001527695.2 Protobothrops mucrosquamatus | reverse complement strand
ATGTCATATATATTTAAATGTACAGTATGGACTGACAAGACGGAGATGTATGTCAAAGACGATGTACCATGTTCAATGTTTTTAATCTTTTCTTTTTTCTTTTGTATTCAATAAAAATATATATAAAAAACTTTTTTTTTCCATCAAAGGCCTGAGAGTCTGGCACACAGGGGTCCTCTCCTTGCTCCAGGAGAGAGACAAGACCAGACTTTGGAATAGAAAACTCTTCATAGAAAAAAGAGAACACAGCCTCATTAGGAGGCATCCTGCTTTTTTTTTTTTTTTTTTTTTTGGAAGATATTGATGAATCAAACAAGAGTACCAGACCTGCTCTTTCTGTTTCCCACAATGCCTACCTAAATGCTCTTGGAAGACCACAGATGCCTCCTACCATATTGCTTATTCAAATATGTAGCATTCTCCAGACATATTCCCTTACAACAAATAAGCTTTATTCAGTTCTATGACTCTTGGTTATTTTGTTTTTTAATGATTTTAGTACTCTTTTAAAGAATATGTATGTCAGAACTAGCTGCATGTAGACCTTGGCCCAATTTCAAAATTCAGCTATTTGAACCCAGTCCTATCTACATTTGCCTTAGATTCTGTGTTTTTTTTAAATGAAGAAATGTTATTGGTTTTTTTTTCATTTTTTACATAAAAGTGCTTGAGAAACAACGTGGTGATTGGGCTATCAATTATCCTAAAACAAAATCATACATATATCACACAAATTAATTCCTTGGAAGTTCTCTCTCTATTTCCCACATATTATTTTACCAATTAAAATTATTACATTTGTAAAAAAAAGCTCAATCAATCCAATTAATCATCAATCACATTTCAAATATAAGAATCCAAATCCTGTTTTTAAGCTTTACTATTTTGAAAATTACCATATTCCAATTAAGCTTATATTAGCACTTCAGAAATCCCTCATTTCTCTTTTCCCTATCATAATGATTCTATCTAAGGTAAATACAGAGGTGTAGCGTGGGGGGTGCAGGGGGGGCCGGCCGCACCGGGCGCAACATCTGGGGGGGGGCGCGCTCGCACTCGCAGCTCTCTGCCCCTGCCTGGCTCACTCACTCTCTCTGCAGTGCTGGCTGTGCGAATCCGATCCGAGACGCCGGGTTGCCGACGCCGCCCACTGTGGAGGGGGGGGAGTGCCTTGCCCCGGGTGCTGACAACCCACGCTACGCCACTGGGTAAATATATTATCCCAAACAGCAACATCCTTACTTTTTTTTATATATAACCTATTGCTTCAACTAATACATCATTTATTAATACTATTACTTTTCTTATCACAAATATCTCCTCTTCTCCATTACAAAATAGTTATCTTGGTTAAAATAAAGATATCAGTCCAAAAGATCACATTTCTGTCTATTTTAAATATATATTCTATCAATCAATTAAGTAACATTTACCCCTCCAACTACTTATCATCTCTAATACCCAATATTGTTACAAAAAATATCCTTTTAGAAAATCATCTATTTCATTTGTTATTAAAACAATCCAAACGTCAACAGTCTTTTTAACCCATTCAGTGGAATTTTAAGCCACATTTTTAAACCTAACTCTAGTTTTCTTTCTATACCAAGCTGGTTTCCATAATAAAGCCTCAGCATCATCAAACCTCAACATTTGAGTAGAGCTATTTCTCAATACATCAAAATAGTCAAAATTCTCTTCTCTTTCTTTCAATATTATTGAATAGTATAGTCAATTTTATTCCTTATTGTAGTTGCTAGTTGATTGTCCACAATATCACAATTTTCAATAACTTGTAGCTGAATGTCAAGCTTTGTTATTTCAAATAGCTCATTTTAATGTTATTCTTTGATCATCAATGTTCTCCATAGGTCGTGAGTAGGATTGTGTAGAATTAATTTGCTCAGTAGTTTCAACAATTCTTCCTGATGTAAGTTCATGATTAAATTGTAAGTGCAGTTCCTCTGTCTCATTCAGTTGTGTATTTTGTTAAGTAGGAACCTCTCTAGGGTTACTTTGTTCTTCCTCCGTTATTCTTTGGTCTATAATTTGAGCCAATGGTTGATAGTCAATTTGTAGTTCCCTAGCATCATCTTTGGTTTTTCTCCAAGATTTAATATAAGTTTTCATATAATTTGTAGTTTCCAAAATCTTTTCCAGTATAAGTTCATAATCGAGCTGTGGATAAGATTCCTTCATTTCAAAAAGAAATACAGTTGTAATGACACTTTTGCCACAAGATGTCCTCAGTGGACTGTAAACTCTTTCTTCCAGATAGATAAAAATTTATCTCTTTCGGCAAGCAGAAAGAGAAAAAGCAGGTATCTCCAGTATAGTAGATGGAGTAAAGAAAAAAAATATAGCGTTTCTTTTTTATTTTTTTCAGGGCCCCTAAGTATCCAAAAAAAAATAATCAAGTAGTCAATAAAGCTTTAACTATTTTAGTTCTTTTAAAGCTTTCTTTCCCAAGTAGACAAAAGCTGCTCTCTTAAGCCAGGGAAGTGATCAAAAAACTTTTTACAGGCAAATAGTCAGGACAGAGAGAGGGAGGAAAGGTCTCACCCGGATTCACCACGGTGGTTCTTTATGCTTAGATGATTTTCTGACTTCAGCTGGAGCACCAAAGTGATCAGCCATTTTACTGGCCGATTTTCTTCTCCGTCGGCCCTACGGAGTTAGCTTGGCCTGCAGAGGGAGCTGCCGCTCCACTGCAGCCGAGCAAAAGCCTCCTCGACGGTGGTCGCCCCTCCAGGGCGATTTAAGACCCGCATAAGGGTCTACCGGCGGAGAGAAAACAGCGAGGGCTCTTCGTATGCCTGAGCCTGCTGCGAACCAGAAGCGGAAGTCAGATTCTGTTTATTTTTTACTATGCTAGTTCTCTAAGAGTTACTTTTATAACTGTGATAACAAACATTAAATAAATACTTCCCTTGTTAGTCAAAACCTAAGATCAACCCTGGATTTATTTACTGTATGCCAGTAACATACATGTGTTTATGTATTCTGAATGCGGCCGGGGCGAGCCTGGTGTATGGGGTGTTCAGGGAGGGGTAGCACCTCTGGTGGAGGGCATGTCGTGCCCTTTTTTAAGGCAGCTCATACACCTTTGGTCCCCACCTGACACTCAGCTCTCACCTGTGGCTCCTAGTAGCTGTAACATGCGCAGTGGCCACACCCAGGGCAACAGCTTCGACAGGCTGGCCAAACCAGGTTGAGAGTAGCCATTGTGTCTTCGACATTCGGTGAGCAAGGGATTTGTCTATCCCAAGCATATGAAGACAGACTCTGGCGGATTGAGCGGATGAGACTTATTAAAATAGGACCAACGATCATAAAGGCAGTTTCTGCAAGCGACGTGGTACGCTGAGAGCATGGCAAGACACTAATGATGCCCTGGTCAACCACTGCGCCCAGCCCATCTCCAACTGTCTCAACTTTTGTCCTGCCATTGGAACAAGATGGAATCTGGGAAGAGAGAGTGAGGCTGACTATGCGCACCTCTCCCTCACTTTAATCCAATCCACGTGCAAGTCTTGACATCTTGACTTTCCCTAACTCCCACAAATCTTAAAGTCCTGTGGCGATAGGCGAGCGGTGAAGCAGCAGGTGTGGAATCACTGGGAGCTGTGGACGTGGACCTGCACACAGGCGGCTCAGGTCTAATGATCGCTTCTTGCTGATGAAACAACAGCTGGATTCAGCGTCTATCTGATTGACTGAGCAGCCCTTTTTAGGACCACACTGCTCACCTCCGTAGTATGAGGAAGGGGCTAGAAAATGTGCCCTAAACATTGTTGCTTCTTTTAAACCCTGTCCAGCCTACCGCGGTTGGAGGGGATCCCACTTCATGCGGTCGAAATACAAAACTTAAGATGAAACACAAGGTGTTACCACTTATCATTGGTACATGGAACGTACATACGCTTCAAGACAACCCATTAGCAGATTGCCCAGAAAGAAGAACAGCTCTGGTAGCCAGAGAGCTTGCAAGATTTAACATTGACATTGCGGCCCTGTGTGAAACTCATCTAGCCAATGAAGGTCAACTCACAGAAACAGGAGGCGGTTACACATTTTTTTGGTATGGACGTAGCAGTGACCAACGTCGTGAGTCTGGAGTTGGCTTAGCGGTTAAGAACCATCTTGTCCGCCAACTTGCCAGTCTTCCTAAGGGTGTGAATGATCAACTCATGGCACTGCATCTCCCACTACTAAGTGGAAAGCAAGCCACACTGATCAGTGCCTATGCACCCACAATGATAAATCCAGATGAAGTAAAGGACAAGTTTTATGAAGATCTTGATGCCCTACTTTCATCCGTGAAGCACACCGACAGGTTGATTTTACTTGGCGATTTCAACGCGAGAGTGGGGTCTGATCATTCTACCTGGGATGGCATTATTGGTAAAAATGGAATTGGCACGTATAATAGCAATGGCCTGTTACTATTGAAGATATGTGCTGCTCATGATCTGGTCATTACTAATACCATCTTCCACCTGCCTACTTGCAAAAAGATGTCCTGGATGCACCCACGCTCCAGGCACTGGCATCTCATTGATTATGTCATTGTGCGAAGGAAAGACATGCAAGATGTAAGAGTAACTAAGGCCATGCCGAGTGCTGACTGTTGGACTGACCATAGACTCATCATTTCCAAGTTAAATATTCACATCAAGCCAAAGAATCGTCCACAGGGAAACACAGTTGTGATGAAAAAGATCAACGTCAGTACACTGGAAAACCCCGACGTAGTAGCTTCATTAGTAAAAGAACTTGACAATCAACTCCCAGAGCTGCAAATACAGGAAAATGCTGAGAAGGACTGGGAATGTTTCCGGGACATCTTGCACTCTTCTGCACTTAAGGTTCTTGGACCTTCGTATGGGAAGCAGCAGGACTGGTTTGATGAAAACGATGAAGAGATTAAGGCCTTGCTTGCTGAAAAACACCACCTCTATCGTGCTCATCAGAATGACCCGTCTTCAACTGCAAAGAAAAATGCTTTTACTAACACTCGCAGGATTGTACAGAGCAAGCTCCGCAAGATGCAGGACTCCTGGTTGAGTGCCAAAGCAGATGAAATNCTGAAAGACACTGGGACAATTAAGATTGACTCTTTGACAGAATTACACTAGAACCAGCAGTACACACACCCATGCCCCTCAAGCCCACCCCAAGGACCAGTCCCCCATAAAATAACCTTTCTGGACCCCATTTTTGTGGTTAGAGAACTCTTTTGCTTTGGGGAATAAATAACTCTCTTGTCCTCACAGTGTATCTGGGTTTGATTTGTTCTTGCACAACCCTGCCTCAGGTTGGAACCCCAAATTAATTATTTGGCACAAGGAAGAATGCATTACTCACATCAGATTGCAACAGACTTCAGATGATATTGTTGACAAACTTGGAAAGTCCCATTGGCTGGGTATAGGGCTTGTCCTATGTTTTAGGAGTGGTTTGGCAAGTCCAAAAAAACCTATTCCACTGTGTAAGATTATAGGAATTTCTCAAGCTGGTGCAGTCCAGAGACACAAAGACTTACCTTTTGTTTTGTTCCATTGAGGTAGTTTTATTATACAAAATTAAAGTATAACTCTTTACTTTTAATCATATTGCTAACTCTATGGTTGTGCCTATTTCCTACTCATTTTCTTTCTGCCTGCCTTAATCTACAGTTGTCCTATTGCTAGAATTTATACCTACTTCTGCCTCATCCAATCTACCTGTTCTGCCAGATCTACTATATGTTTGTATTTCTGTATTCTTAGCTTGATATTTTCCTGTCTTGACTATTTGCTAAGCCTCTAAGTCTTTCACATTTCATCAGATCTTTAACTCTTGTAGCAAAACAAGTTCCATTTGCATTTGAAAAGCCCTTTTGCTCTTTTTCTACATACTTATAGGATGGACTTTTCTCTCCCTCCCTATCCTTTCTTTCTGCAGCTGTTTGGAGAAACTCTACATGTGGGTTGTCTTTTTCCCCCACTGTGGAATTGCTTTCCTGGCCTCTTTGCAGATCTTAGTGGGGATCTCCTTCCTTCTCCCGTCTTTTGGCTCAGTCCTAGCAGGGGATTGCTACTGAATTGCTTTCCTTTGAATTGAAAGCGTTTTCCGAGTCTGTGCAGACTTCACTTCCTCTTTCACCACCACAAACCTGCTGGGTTTTGTGGTTTTATCGTGAGAGCCATTCTCCAGTTAAGAGGAAGGTAGGACCGATTTAAAATTCTTTGACAGATGTCACTGAAACTTTAGATTCAGGAGGGAAGGAAAAGCACCCACTCACTTGGGGGCAGTTCCACTGAAGAGGAACTGAAAACTAGTATTTTAGTTTAATGTCGAGGAATGATCTCTTTTGTATGACTTGCTCCCTGTGGATTGCTTAGATTAGAATATGGAAGATGCAGATGGTTACATGGTAGTACAACCTACAAGAAAT
>NW_015386159.1:102540-107555 GCF_001527695.2 Protobothrops mucrosquamatus | reverse complement strand
TTCTGAAGATTCCTTTAAAAACTATTAAACAGCATCTGCCTATCCGAGATCCTCGGGAAGGTCTTGATAGGTGGATAAAAATGCCAAGTACGTTTTGAACATATGGCTGACTCTGCAGATAACCATAATAATAAATAATATGCTGTAATAATTATCACATTTACCTCAATCATCAAACATCGAGGATTAATATCAATAGATACGCTGGTACATACTAGTATCCTTTGGATTCTTTGCTGACCAGCTTCTTGCAATGCTGACTGAATTCTGGGAGTTGAAGTCCACCCGTCTTAAACTTTCTGAGGTTGAGAAGCATTGAAATAATATATTGGGAAAATAAAGATAAAGATCAAGGATACGAGGCTGAATTATGTTCTGCGATTAATAAATAATATGCATGTGTTTTAGCATGTGTTACTATTTTTCTATTCTCTTTTTTTCCAATAATAGGTGACATCGTTGAGGGACATTTTTAATTTTTTCTATCCATTAGATAGCCAGTTTATTTATTCATTTATTTAACAGATTTATATAGCCACCCAATCACACATAAGTGACTCTGGGTGGCTTACAACATTAAGAAATCCACAACATAAAACCCCATTAAAAACCCCATCTCAGCAGCAACAAATCAAATCAACTATTAGTTTCATGTTTTGTTTGTTTGTTTGTTTGTTCTTGTTGTTGTTGCTGCAGTGGATTGTGAGGCTTGTTTGAAAAAAAAATGCAATTTTCTATTGTGCAACATGTGCTGAGAACATAGTAATGAGAACCTCTGCTCCAGAAAAGCTCTTCTACTCTGAGGGAAGCTCTAGTAGGCCTTCAGAGAATCTCCTGGCCTTCCAGAACAAAGGCTGGATTGACTCTGGGCTGAGGAAAGTGGTAGAGTTTGGGACTTTTGAACTCTGGGTTTTATAGTCCCACTGGGAGTCCCATCTTCAGCTGGCTTTGACTTGGGGTCAGTTACAATCGTGGCTGGCCTATTTCAACTCAGAAGTGTTGTTGCTCGAACTTATTCAAAGACAAGTAACTATCATTCCATTGATTTCCAAGGATATAGTTTAGGTCTATCGCAACCAATTGTGTATGATATCACTTGAGAAAAACAAAAAGTCTTAAGTGAACACTATTATACTTTGGAACCTTTCTGCTCATTTTTCTGCAATGGGCCTCTGAATCTGGTTCCAAAACTCTATACTGGTGTGCCCACCCAGAATAAATATTTATTTAGTGTTCTTTCTTTTTCCTTCCCTTAAACTCGGGGATTCCTAACTCTTTACATTAATAGTAATCCAGTTAAAAAATTAAAACTCTAAACCTTGGCACAAAATATATGTTGAGACATAAGAAAGGGAAATCATATTTTACCTGAAAGATGTTTGAAAAAAGTCCCACATCAAAATCTGTGTCAGCATGCAAAGAGCATGAAGTCTATCAGGTAAGAGTCCTATCAGCTAACAGTCTATCGCAACCAGAGTCCTTCAGTGAGGTAGATGGGCAGTTTCTAAATTTGATAAATAAATAAACTCATCAACCATCATCTGATGGTTGATAGAAAGTAAATATAGTGGTTGTTGAGAAGGACACAGCATGGTAGGTGCATGCAGTGTCTGGAAGCATCTGATGGGTTTGGTCAAACAAGATTTTTTTGAAACTGTTGGCTGACGTGGGCAGCAGAAAGTGATAAGTAGTTGGGGGGGAAGGGCCCTTGTTTATTGTGGTTTGTCACACAGTCAGCCAGATATTTAAATTGGATATGGCAGATATGTCTACCTATTGAGTCCTACCCAAGAACCTAGAAGATGTGTTAAAGATACCATTGCAGGATGTAATCTGTTCCAAGTAAAACTGTCTTTTGATTGATGGTGATTTCATCAACGCCCACCGTGTTCAAGTGATGCTCTATTTTGGGGGGGATCGCATCCAAGGTACCTATTACTATCGGTACTATCTTTGCTTCCTGTTGCCACAGTCGTTCTTTTCTATTTGCAGTTCTTTGCAGCCTGTCTGTCCCTTTCTTCAACCTTCCTGCTATTGGTTTGTCACATAGTCAGCCAGATGTTCAGACTGAATTTGGCATTTTGTCTACCTATTGTTGAAAGAAGAATCTTCATCAGGATCCAGTCCAAGCCGGGAATAAACAAACATGGAGACTGCTTTAGAAAGAAGGTTGTAGTTTATTGAAGAGGAGAGCCAGACAGAAAGATGACTCTGGAAAAACTGACCACATGGAGTAGAGTGGTTGACTTTTATACCTTCTAGGCAGTGGTGGGATTCAGCCAGTTCGCATCACTTTGGCAGAATTGGTAGCTAATTTTTTGTTGCCCAGGCCCAGAATGGACTTCTGGAAGCGGCATCCATACAGAGAACTGGTTGTTCACATATTTGAATCCCACCACTGACTTCACTCCCTCATTTCACTCCACTTCACCTCTTCACCCAAGGTGCCTGTCCCAACTGTGGTCGCTAAAAGAGAACTACTGCACACCTCATTATGGTAGTCCAACTGCAAAGGGACCAAGCTGTGAAGGATTGTGAGCAGGGCCTCCCAGGCCAGGAATGAGCACAACTGACGCACAGGATGGATCTGTGCAAAGCCCCCTAGCCATAGCTACCATCTGCTCCTTGAGCAAGAACTGTGAGTCCATGAGGAATCCCAAATTGTATACCAGGTCTAAACCACTGAGCCTCAAATATTACATCTCTCTGGATACAGGTGGGCCAAACCTTCATTTTGATAGGCATGAGGTAGAGCAGTGGTGGCGAACCTATGGCACGTGTGCCAGAGGCAGCACTCGAAGCCCTCTCTGTGGGCACGTGTGCCGTCATCCCAGCCCCGCCTCCCCTACGACCCCCTCTTCACCAGCAGCCCCCCTGCAGGAGAGTTGCCCCCGGGCATGGCCCACACGGAGCACTGCAGCCAAGGACATAGCCGGGCAGCAGGGACAAGACTTCACCTTCGCGCTCCATAGCATGCAGATGATGCTGCAGGGTGGGGGCAGAGGGCGTGGCTGCCATGGTGCTGCAGGGCTGCCTGGGCAATCTGCTATGGTGGGCCATGGAGGCGGTGCGTGGCCCTTTCGGCGGGCGGGGGTGGAGCAGGCAGGGCGGGAGGCGGAGTGGTGGTTTTTGGGCACTCAGTCTCTAACAGGTTCGCCATCACTGAGGTAGAGCATCATCCAAACCTTCACAGCCTCCAGGCACTATGTGAGCCCCTGAATAGCACNGGGAACCTTTGTCTCATTTTTTTGACTAAAAGAGTTTGGCTCATAAATTAGTCTTCATGCTTCGTAACCAATTTCAGGTTTGAGAAAACGCTATCAGTCTGTTGTGCACAATCACTGGGCATCCTCACGTTGCCCGTGACAAACAAGCTGTTGGTGCAGAAGGTTTCAGAATTAAAGATGAGGCACAAAGAGGCATAAGAATTCCAAAAGAATCGCAAACCACCTTCGTGTGGGCGCATTGGGAAAGGAAAAAGGGGCCCAAAGAAATGTGTTGCAGCTGTAATTTTCCAGTAAATCTTGGAGGAAAGAAATGCAAAACGGGGAAGCCAGATTCACTTAACAACTGTAGCAAAAAAGGTCATAAAATGGGACAAAACTCACTTAAGAAATGTTTCACTTAACAACAGAGATTTTGAGCTCAATTGTGATCGTAAGTCGAGGTCTAACTATATTGAATTATACAGAATAAAGTGGCTGACATTTCTTCATCATATTAAGGAATGGACACACACACATATGCATATATGCACACACAAACATACATACATATATGCACACATCATATGTTTACTAGGGATAACTGAAAGGAGTGAGGCAGGCAACTCCTAAGCTTACTTCATGAAAACTATAAAAAAAACATAATAAAAATCAAGGAAAATACAGAAATGCCCCCAAAAACCCCAACCCTACAGATGCAAGGTTAACTAATCCTTCCCCAAAGCAAACAGAATAATACTTTCCGGGAGGCATCTATGAGCATGTCAACTAATTACGCTTTATAGCAGTGAGTGAAGAAGTGAGGTGAAAGCAGAGAGTCAATAGTTGAGAAGTCCCAATCAAAAAGGAGGAGGAGGAGGAGGAGGAGGAGGAGGAGGAGGAGCTCCAATTGTAATTGAGTGAAAGAGGCAAATGCAAGAACCTATTCCTAATTCTATTTCTAGCACTCAGGCAGCAAGCATGCTATGTCCCAATTGCTAAGCTGAAAAGGCTTAGGTTTCTATCTGGATGGGTGACTACATGTGAGTGCTGTCTGCTAAGGATGCCACCAAGCTTCCCTTCCCTTGTGTCTTCCTCTTTTTGAAGCAAAGAAAATAATTTGTGCCAATTTTTTTTACCCACTGACATCTTGCAAAATCGGATGACTCTCTTTCACGGCTCTTTTTTCCAAGATTTGCCAAAGTTTGCTGTTACAAGAGCTCAGACACAGCTTACCCCAATCCCCATCTTGCTATTTTATCTAGAGCAGTGGTTCTCAACCTTTTTAATGCCGCGACCCCAACCAGTCGTAAGTCTAGGACTAAACCGGCCGTAAGTTGAGGACTAAACCGGTCGTAAGTCGAGGACTTTCCCTGCCCAGGAGCGCCATGCATGCGTGGTTCCGCCCCCTGCGCCGGCCGAGGCGTAGCTGGCAAGCGGCAGAGACGGAGCAGGCCGACTACCAGTTGGCCCAGCTCAAGGGAGGTAAGGCACCCGCCGGAAAAGGGGAAAAAATGGCGGACAGCCTTGCTTGGCGACCCCTGTGAAATGGTCGATTGACCCCAAATGGGGTCGTGACCCATAGGTTGAGAACTGCTGATCTAGAGGCCATGCCTTTTCCTTCTCAGAGGGGGCGCTCTTGGCCAGGACTGTTGGAGGAAGAACAAAATGCCAGGGGGAGGGAAACAAGATGATCTCACTTGAAGGGAGTGAAGTAGCTAAAGGGAAAGAAGCAGCACTGGCTCTTTCTGTAGCTCATTGGCAGCAGAGCGTGGCACGTCCACTGACAAAGCTGATGAAGCTTCCGGCACA
>NW_015386159.1:97829-100362 GCF_001527695.2 Protobothrops mucrosquamatus | reverse complement strand
CAGACAGCATTGGCATGTAGTTGCCCATCCAGATAGAAACCTAAGCTTTTCCAGCTTAGCAATTGGGACATAGCATGCTTGGTGACTGAGAGCCACAGAGAGAAATAGGGGGAGGGGCCTTGCTCTTCATCTCTTTCATTCCATTGCAGGTTCACACCCTCTTTTCTCATTGGGACTTTAGGATGAATTCTCCCTGCTTTCCCTTTCACTCCACTCCCCCATTTCACTCCACTTCTTCAAACCACCTGCCTTCACCCACTTCCAACTCATCCGGACAAAACCACCAGCTGCCACCCATCCAACCTCCCACCCATCGGCCCAGGAACAACCACTCACACTGTCACCTAAACTAGCTCTCTCTTAGCAAGAAAGTGCACGCACAACTTGCGCTGCCCAAACACAAAACACCAAACCTTCTGCACCTCCACGTCCTTTCTCCCCCCTCCCCTTGGTCTCGGACACAGCAACCCTCCGCACGCCCTCTTTTGCCTGCCCTGCTCCCTTGCACCGAGTGGAAGCTAAAACGAGGAAAAACAGGAAGATAGCCGCTCCCCTCCACCAAGATTGAAATGAATTGCCCCCCAGGTGCCAAAAAGGGTTGCCCCTTTTTGTAGAGAATCCATAGCACAACAGCGTACACGTTGCAGCCGCCCTTCCAAACTGTGGCCGAAGCTGATCCTGCTTCGTCAGCAGACATGCAACGCTCCGCTGGCAATGAGCTACAGAAAGAGCCGGTATTGCTCCTCTCTTTTCAGCTATTTCACTCCATTCAAGTGAAATCATTTTATTGTCCCCACCATCACCACGTTTTTTCATCTTCCAAATATTTCATCTCTAGAAAAACATGCTTGGCTTTAATAACATGGTCAAATCACAAACGCCTCTTAAACCGACACATGTTTTACAAATAAGAGGAATAGGACAACAACTATGGCAAAAGAAAGCAAATAGAGTATTGATCAGAATAGGTACGTTGGGGGCAACCCTTCAGGGAATCTCCTGGCCTTCCAGAACAAAGGCTGGATTGACTCTGGGCTGAGGAAAGTGGTAGAGTTTGGGACTTGTGAACTATGGGGTTTATAGTCCCACTGGGACTCCCATCTTCAGCTGGCTTTGACTTGGGGCCAGATACAATCGTGGCTGGCCTATTTCAACTCAGAAGTGTTGTTGGTCAATAAGACCGAACGAAAGAACTTATTCAAAGACGACTAACTTTCATTCCATTGATTTCCAAGGATATAGTTTAGGTCTATTGCAACCAATTGTGTATGGCAGTGATGGCGAACCTTTTAGAGACTGAGTGCCCAAACTGCAACCCAAAACCCACTTATGCATCGTTGAGTGCCGGGTGGGTATGGCCCATTGGCTGGGTGTGGCCAATTGACTGGGTGTGGCCAATTGGGTGGCCATGGCTACAATGGTAACAGCAGACTGAGTGGGACTAAAAAGTTCAATCAATCAATTCCAACTTTGCAAGAACTTTTTTTCCCACGAGAAGTTGAAATTAACTGATTGAACCTTTTTTTTTTTTTGCACATGGCGACGAAGGCCTAAAGCAAAAAGGTTTTATAAAACCCAGCTGAAGGCCTAGGACTGGGGCAATGACGCGGGTGCCCACAGAGAGGGCTCTGAGTGCCACCTCTGGCACCCGTGCCATAGGTTCGCCACCACTGGTGTATGGTATCACTTGAAAAAACCAAAAAGTCTTAAGTGAACACTGTTATACTTTGGAACCTTTCTGCTCATTTTTCTGCAATGAGCCTCTGCATGTGGTTCCAAAACTCTACACTGGTGTGCCCACCCAGAAGAAATATTTATTTGATGTTCTTTCTTTTTCCTCCCCTTAAACTCGGGGATTCCTAACTCTTTATATTAATAGTAATCAGGGGGATTCTTAATTCTTTACATTAATAGTAATCCAGTTAAAAAATTAAAACTCTAAACCTTGGCACAATTATGGCTACTTGTCACGTCGTTGCTTGTCATCAGTCTGGGCAATCTTCTTGCAGCAGCTACCCAAGTGGCCTACTGTTTCTCCTTCTTCCTCTTCCTCACAACTCCTAAACTTACATCTATGAAAAAATATAATAAAAATCAAGGAAAACACAGAAATACCCCCCAAAAAACCCACCCCCCCTGCACCTGCAAGTTTAACTAATCATCGCCCAAACCAAACACAATAATACTTTTTGGGATACCATCCATGAGAATGTCAACTAAATACGCTGTATAGCAGTGAGTGAAGAAGTGAAGGAAAAGCAGAAATGAAAGCAGAGGCTCAATAGTTGAGGAGCCCCAATCAGAAAAGATGAAGAGGAGGAGGAACTGCAGTTGTAATCCAGTGAAAGAGGCAAATGCAAGTCTCTATTCCTAATTCTATCTGTAGCTCTCTGGCAGCAAGCATGTCATGTCCCAATTGCTAAGCTGGAAAGGCTTAGGTTTCTATCTGAATGGGTGACTACATGTGAGCGCTGTCTGCTATGGTGTCATATGATGGATTTCCCCCCTCCTTTTTGATAACAAACAAAAAGAT
>NW_015386159.1:72138-96493 GCF_001527695.2 Protobothrops mucrosquamatus | reverse complement strand
GAAGAAGAAGAAGAAGAAGAAGAAGAAAAGGTCTGCATCTCCTTTAGCAACGGCAGCAGCAGCGGCTGCAAAGAAACCCTCGGTCGGCCAAAACCCATTGGCTAATGCTGGCCTTGAGCGCCCCCTTTCAGAAGGAAAAGGCATCGCCTCTAGATAGAATGGCAAGGGGGTGTGTGTGGGGGGGGGAACCTGTCTTTGAGCTCTTGTAACAGCAAACTTTGGGTGGCTTACAACATTAAGAAATCCACAATATAAAACCCCATTAAAAACCCCATCCCAGGAGCAACTATATAATACACAAGGGGAATAGATTGTGAGAACATCTGTATTATGGGCGATTTTAACGCAATAATAGATAGGAAGCTAGACTATAAAAGCAAGGAAGAAAGAAAGGGACCTAGAAGAATATTGCCAAAAGTTTTCTTTAAGATGGTGGATGAATTAGGGATGCAAGATATTTGGAGAGAAAGGAACCAAGGTGAAAGCCAATGCACGTACTATTCGAGTAGATAGAAGACGTGGTCTAGGATAGATATGGCAGTGGTTCTCAACCTGTGGGTCGGGACCCCATTTGGGGTCGATCGACCATTTCACGGGGGTCGCCAAGTAAGGCTGTCCGCCATTTTTTTTGTCCGCCATTTTTTTGTCCACAATTTTTCCCCCTTTTCCGGCAGGTGCCTTACCTCCCTTGGGCTGGGCCAGCTGGTGGTCGGCCTGCTCCGTCTCTGCCGCTTGCCAGCTACGCCTTGGCCGGCGCAGGGGGCGAAACCACGCATGCGTGGCGTTCCCGGGCAGGGAAAGTCCTCGACTTACGACCGGTTGGGTAGTCCTCGACTTACGACTGGTTTAGTCCTCGACTTACGACCGGTTGGGGTCGCGGCATTAAAAAGGTTGAGAACCACTGAGATATGGTTTGGGTAACGACAGAACTATTGCAGGAAATGGGAGAAGTGGAAATAGAAACGAACCTTTGGGCGGACCACAACCCGGTGAGAATCAGGTGGAGAGGGGAAAAAAAATTGGTAGATGGACACTAAAAAGAGCGATTATAAAACACAAAGAATTTAAAATAAAAAAGTAAAGAAGTACTGTAAAGAAAATGATTTTAGCCAATTTTTCTTACTTACATCTTGCAAAACCTGATGCCTTTCTTTCACTGCTCTTTTTTCCAAGATTTTCAAAGTTTGCTGTTATAAGAGTTCAAAGACAAGTTCCGGTATGGATTCTTTACAAAAGGGGTAACCCTATTTGGCATGGGGAGGCAAGTTTTTGAAGTTTGGTGAAGGAGATGCAATGATAATCGAGTAAAAGAGGTAAATGCAAGGATCCATTCTTAATTCTATCTGTAGCTCTCTGGCTGCAAGCATGCTATGTCCCAATTGCTAAGCTGGAAAGGCTTGGGTTTCTATCTGGATGAGCGCTGTCTGCTATGGAGATTCACAAAAGGGGGTACTTGCGTGTTCCATTTATCTTTTTGATATAAAGAAAATTATTTTTTAACCCACTGATGCTTTGCAAAATTGAGTATGTTCTTTTCACAGTTCTCTCCCCAATTCTGCAACCTTTGCTACTGAAAGAGCTCAAAATCCTCTTCCGCCCCCCCTTTGCTATTCCATCCATGGATGATCCCTTTCCCTTCTGAGAGAGAAACATATAGTAATAATGTTTTCCTGTATGAGATAATCTTTAATATGAGGAATTACCTGCACAAACCCTTAAGAGGATATCTATGGGATTTCATAAATGAATCCCTCTGGCAGAATTTCCATTGGTAAGGTTTAACAGCCCCCCCCAGTGCCATTTCTTAAGCCTAGAGCAGTGGTTCTCAACCTTTTTAATGCCGCGACCCCACCGGTCGTAAGTCGAGGACTAAACCGGTTGTACGTCGAGGACTAAACCGGTCGTAAGTCGAGGACTAAACTGGTCGTAAGTCGAGGACTACCCAACCGGTCGTAAGTCGAGGACTTTCACTGCCCGGGAGTGCCGCACATGCGTGGTTCCGCCCCCTGTGCCGGCCGAGGGGTAGCTGGCAAGCGGCAGAGACGGAGCAGGCCGACCACCAGCTGGCCCAGCCCAAGGGAGGTAAGGCACCCGCCGGAAAAGGGGAAAAAATGGCGGACAAAAAAAATGGCGGACAGCCTTGCTTGGCAACCACCGTGAAATGGTCGATCGAACCCAAATGGGGTCCCGACCCACAGGTTGAGAACCACTGGACTACCTGTACTTTATCACTTTTTTCCTTTTTTGGGGGGGGGTCATCAAGTTTTTGACACCTTGCTAGGCAACTGGTGGTACTCTGGATGTTGCCATATCCTAAAAGTGGTACAACGGGTGAAAAGGTTGAAAAGCCCTGATTTAGAGTGCTTTGTAAACTGAGGTAATTGGTTTGAAATTGTTCATCATGGCCTGTGTGTGCCTGTGCCTTCAAGCCAGTTTTTGACTCCTGACAACTTCCCGGACAAGTTTACTTTGGCAAGATTTTTTTCAAAAATGCCTTGGCCATTGCCTGCTTCCTAGGGCTGAGAAGAAAATGACTGGCCCAACGTCACCCAGCCTAAAGCCGGCTAAAACTCAAGGTTTCATTCCCCACCATTCAGTCAAGCTTATTCCAAACAATTTTTTTTTATTAATTTTCAAAAAAAACACAAATATACAAATACAGGCATACATTAATATCAATAACAACTCATCTGCTTCTCAAAAATTTAGCATCAGTACACCTGATTATTTTATATCTATTTCTACCCACCCACCCACTCCCAATCCCCCCCCCCCNCAGAATTGATTACAGGGTTACAAACACCTCATCCCAAGTCAAAATATAAGTACCCAAATTTAAAACCAACAAGTATAAACATCCTTTAACTCTAAACATTAAAAAACAATCAAATAAAACTCTAAGCATATAACTAATAATAATCTATCCATCTTCCCCAAGTCACACTTAAAATTAATCTTGCAAATATGCGGAAATCTTTACCATTTCTTCAAGACTTAAACATAATAATAGCCTTGATTATAATAAACATTATTAAAATGTACTCATAAGCTAAAAAATATTTATCACTTTCTACCTTTCTCTGAATATAATCTACCCATCTTTTCTACAATTTAAACAACAATAATCTTACCACTATTATAACATCAGCATCACATTCGTCTCTTTAAAATTCAAATCCCATGATAAAGTACGAATTATATCCCATATATCCAATCAATTATTTTACAGTCAAGCTTATTCGATGAGAAGCGAAACGTCTTCAAAGGAAAAACAAGAAAGCCCAGCTGCATCCCCGCTCAAAGGCTTTTGTTGACGGAGGAGGAGGCGGAGTCAAAAGCGACCGGGGCGTGGCCGAGAACGAACTCAGCGAACAGCGGATTGGAAGCACGCGACCGGAAGGCGCGCCTAAGCGGTGAGCGGGTCCCCGCCTCTTTCCCGGCTCCCGGCTGATGGCGGTGGCTCCTCCGCGGGCTGACGACGCAGTGGCCGCGGGCGCGATGGGGAATTTGCTGCAGTTTCTGAAATTGGTGGGGCAGCTGAAGGTGGGAAATCCGGAGCGACGAGCTGGGTGGGGTGGGGGATTTTTAGGCCGTTCTCCCTGTTCGGGCTGGGCTTTCGTTGCCGCCTTGGTTTGCTGGCCCCGCCGCGGACCTGGCTCGTTCATTCGGCTCCCTTTGGAAGCCCCACTCCCGATCTTCCACGAATCCGGAGCGGGGCCCGTGGGACGTAAGATGAGCACGATAAGCGGGGCCTCCGGGGCGGGTTACAAGGCTGCGATCCCAGGCAGGCTAACCGAGCTTTCCTGTGGAGCAGGGGTTCTCAACCTTGGCCACTTTAAGACTTGTGGACTTCAACTCCCAGAATTCCTCAGCCAGCTTTGCTGGCTGAGGAATTCTGGGAGTTGAAGTCCACAAGTCTTAAAGTGGCCAAGGTTGAGAACCCCTGCGTGGAGGAAGGTTCTGTTTATCCGGTTGCCTTCCTTGCCTGTCGGAAGGCGAATCGTTGGGATCCAGGTGCACGGTGGCGAAATATATTCATTTATTTCGGATTTAGATTTCAGTTATTCATCGAATTTGCATGACTTCCCAGCACTCTGGGCTCAGAATAGGACAGGAAAGGAAATGACAATAAGACCAATTAAAACGAAGAGACGATAGCGAGAATATTGTTACTCCGCTTTTAATCTGCTCGTTCAAAGTGCTGCCCACATCAGCCTCTAATCTAGTTTTTCCACACCTTTATGTGATAGATTACGCTGAGAGATATAACTGACCCCGGCCCACTCGGTGCATTTCCATAGCTGGTGATGGGCTTGAACCTGGATCTTCCCAGATCTAGTTCATTAAATATGTAATTTTTCAGGAGGCCAGTAGTGTATGAGCTGGCACAATCCACTTGTGTATTTAAGGGTGTTTTGACATGAATGGGTTCCTGGGCATGAGTGTTAGAGTGTTATTTAGAGCCCATAATGATTATTTGTTTAGGCTGCTTGGGCTCCTTGGCTGTTGCTTATGATTTATATTATGATTGCATTATTTTTAAAAGTTATGAGCTTCCCCTAGTTGTGAGATGGCTGCTATATAAATTGAATTAATAAATAATATTGTGAAAAAGATTGCAGTTATTTTTTGAAGTTGCTAAATATTGAAAACAACACGACAAAGTCCTTCCTTTTACTTGTGTTTGGGGGAAAAAATCAATAAATATTTTTTTTAAATGTTTCTGTGGTACAATAGATGAACATTCTGCCCGAGGCTTGGGTCTAATTCTTGATCTGGGTTTTCTGTGTCCTTTTTTGAAACCAGAGAGTACCTCGGACTGGCTGGGTATACAGAAAGGTAAACAATCCAGAAAGTGTCTCAGATCACATGTACAGAATGGCAATTATGGCTATGGTCACTGAAGATAAAACTCTTAATAAAGATAGGTGAGTGGACCTTAAAATTAATTAAACAAGTTTACTTTATTTATCGAATGTATTTGCTGCCCATCTCGCAACAAAATAACCCTGGGTGGTTTCCAGCATCAAAACATTAAAATCGGAATAAATATCTTTAAAATAATAAAAATAGACATCCCAATCAAAATAAAATATATTAAAAGATGGGGGGAACAGGATGCACAGGGGGTAGGATTGTCCCTTAATTCAACAACCATCTCCAGCGTGATGCTCCCCTGTTAGGACGCCAAACCAACTGGCAGAGTCAGGTGTTCAGGCTCCTGTGGAAGGACAAAAAGGTAGGAGCCAATCTTGCCTCAGGAAAGATGTTCCAAAGGGCAGGAGCCATGGCAGAGAAGGGCCTTCTCCTGACTCCACAGCTGAAGTTCCTTGACCAAAGGGGCTGCAGCATGCTGCCCCTGCCAATGTGAGTGGGACAAGCCAGTCCCAGTGGCTTGAATTGCACCCAGAAGCAGATGGGCAGCCAGTGCAGCTTCTGGATTAGTGTTGTAACATGAGACGTCCTAGGGACCCCAACAGCTGCCCATGCCATTGCACTCTGCACCAGTTGAAGTCTAATTGCGAAATAACACTAATTGTTCAAAATGAATTGTGATGGTTGCACTATCTCTTATGGCTGTTATTAAAATGCTCCCTCCCCAAAGTTGGTCATATTTGATCATATTGGCTTTGTTTTAAAATGGGATGCATGTTGGATTATGTTTTTAAATCAGCATAACTGACATAAAGCAGAACTCATGATGTTTTAGTTCTCTTTAAAAATGAGTGTTATTTGCAATGTAAGGGAAGAGTGATTGATTGATTTATATTTATATTACATCACGTGGGGGCATGGGGGGGTCATCTGTTACAGACAGAGCTGTCTGTTAGAAAGCTGACAGCCTGGATTCAAGACCTGAGTGCTGCATGACTGGGTGAGCCCTCGTTACTTGCCCCAGCAACTGCCCACCTACCAGTTTGAAACCATGCAAATGCAAGTAAATAGGTACCACTTCAGTGGGAAGGTGAAAGTGTTCCGTGCGCCTCGGCATATAGTCATGCTGGCCATATGACCACAGAAATGTCTTTGAACAATGTTGGCTCCCTCGGCTAAGAAACGGAGATGAGCACCGCCCCCTAGAGTAGGACACGACTGGACAGGGGAATCCTTTACCTTTATATTACATCTCAACCCAATTTCTGTACTACAGGAATGCACAGAACATTCTAAGTCATGTCAGACCTTCCAAGTAAACCAGACAAGAAACATGATTAGATGGGCTAAATCTACTTTATTGTAAGGTTACATTAAGAGAATCTTGCAACTCTGGAAATACAAATGTCCTGCTGCCACTTTTAGGCGGGTCCTTTCTAAGTTTATTTCTCTGACTGTTAATCCATTGGGGATTCTTGCCTCTCCTGTCTGATTATTTCTTAGGCAGTATACAAGAGGCTTGAATAAAATAATAGAAAGAATAACAGTAATAGCAATATTTCTAAATAATACAAAAACAAAGTTTCCCAAATCCAAGTGTCATTCCAAATGGTCTCCAGAAAAGCTCAACTTTCAACTTCTTCCAAAATGCAGTTAAAAGTGGAATGTCCATAGAGCAGCCACTCCCCAGGGCCATGCTGCTACTGAAAAGTAATACTCCAAGACTACACCCCCTCCTTGTTTAGTGACCACAATCTGTTCCTTAAAATCAGAAGTAAAATCGTAACTAAGATAACACATGACAGAGAGAAACACCGTGAAAATCACTGCTTGGTTGCTGCCTTTATTTAATAGATTCTGTCTGGTTAGTTCTGCTTGACACTGACCAGATCTTAATCAGTTTCACACTGAGGGCTTTTGTTGTTAGGGCCTCAAAATGATGTTACAAATGGTTGCATTGGTGAAAGAATGAATTTTTAAAATAATTATTACTGGCCTCTCTTTATGACCCTCTGACAAGCTTTTTAATTTCATTAACCTATATGAAGAGCTGTTTTGTTGGATATCTTCTATATACGATTTACTAATATTCAAAGTAAATTTTGCAGATGGTGTTTCTTGTTGCATATCTTTATAATATTTTCTTTGCAGGTGCATTCGATTAGCTTTGGTTCATGATATGGCTGAATGCATAGTTGGTGACATTGCCCCTGCTGATAATATTTCCAAAGAAGAGAAACATAGGCAAGAAAAGGTCAGTACGGAAATGGAAATAGTGTGATTGTCTATAGCAGCTTTCCCTAACCTGCCATTCCCAAAACAACATTAAAAGAAGGCTTTTAGAACATATTTCTGGTGATTGCTTAACAATTTATGTCATTTCCACCAATTACGATGAGTTTGGGTACATTTGTACATTTACAAGTAGTCCTTGAATTACAACCATGATGGAGCCTGCCCATCAAAGTTATAAGTTGTGATGCTTCTAAATTGAGTCAACCACATGGCGGGCCTGATTTTGTGAGCTTTTTTTTGGCAGTCGTTAAGCAAACCAATGGTTCCCTAGAGGCTGAAAGTGAAGAAAATGTCAGTTTTCAGCAGAACCGTCAAAAAGATGTGACCACGGGGGTGCTGCAAATAGCTGTAAACCTGACCAGTTGCCAAGTGATTGACATGCAGTCCTGTGACCATGTCAGGCAGCCAACTGTTGGAACTTCAGAACCAAGTTGTAAGTACCCCAGGGAGGTCCATCATAATTTCGAAAGGCCACCAAGCAACTGGTTATAAATCATTGACTACCTGTAGTGATAAAAACCAAGCTAACATCCTCTGGCCTTACCAATTCTGAATAGCAGTCCAATAGACTGTGGTCTTAATTGATCTCCGAAAGCAGAGAATAGGGAAAAGGTTCTCTGTTAGTATTTTAATAAAAATTAGAGCATCTTGGGGATTATGTTTTCCTTTCTTTTCTTTTCTTTTTTAGGAAGCTATGAAACATTTGACCAGGTTGCTGTCAGAGGATGTAGGAAAAGAGATTTATGAACTCTGGGAAGTAAGTTTCAGCATTTAAAATTATTAATGGATTTTTTTTTCTAAAGCAGTGCTAAAAATTGGTTATACTCAAAACAATGGTTTGGGGAAAGCGGACTGCTCAGTAAAGTTTTGCATGAAAGCCACCATCAATTTAAGGAATCTCTTTCTACTGCTCTTTGTAAAATTCAGGGTAATTGTTATGCAGTTAGCAATTTGAAGTATACACACTTAACATGATCAGGATACCTTGTCCATACAGGTGACCTCTTTCCTCAGTTTTTGTTTAATAGCTTCAAAGAATGAGTTATGTTCTTATGGTCACATTAGAGCATATTTTTTTTAATTTGGGGAAATACTGTGTTTCATGAAATAATATGTGTAGTGGATGATAGGAAACAGAATACTTTTCATAAAGATTATTTATTATTTGAATTATATCTCTGCTTCAATGAACCAAATCTTTATTAGGGTCATAGACCAGCATAAGAAGGGTGGAATACAAAAAATTAGTAACTTTAAAAGCTAAAAAAATATAAAATATGCAATGTTAAAAGAACATTTTAATAAGATACACACATGCACCCTACAGAAACTGGTAACAATGTTTTATATATGTGTGTGTGTGTGTATGTATGTATGTATATATATACATATACATACACACACACATACACACACACACACTGCCTGGTTTTTCCAACATTCAATATTTATAGTAATGAAAAATATAAAGCATAAAGGAAGATTAATACAATTAAAATTAAAGATTTGGGAGGATGGTAAAAACATGTATTTTGCCAAGCTTTTGTTAATTTTAATTAACAAAACATTTTGAAGTGATTAAAATAGTTAACAATGCAGATCTTCCATCATAGGCACCATGTATACATAGTCCTCGACTTACAACTATTTATTTAATGACCATTCAAAGTTATGATGGTGTTGAAAAAAGTGACTTACGAACAGTGTTCTTCAAACTTACCGTTGCAGCATCCCTGTGGTCGGGTAACTTTGGGTGCTTGGCAGCTGGTACATATTTGATACTTGCAGCATCCTGGCATCACATGATAGCCATTTACGACCTTCTCAGGGTTCATAACATGGGGGAGCCTATTTGCTTAATGACCATGTGATTTCCTTAATGGCCATGGTAAAAAAATGTTGTAAAATTGAATTGATTCATTTAGTGACTGCATCTATTTAGCGATGAAAGTTTTGGGCCTGATTGTGGTCGTAAGTCAAGGACTATCTGTAACGCTATACTTTGCCACTTTTCAAGAGCAGCCCTTAGTTTGGTCAGATTGTATCCAAGAGGTAAAAGGCTGTTGCTAAGTCCAACTGGCTTAGAAAAGTTTGCATGCCTGCAAGTATGCACATCACAGTCACAATCTGCAAATGACCATTGATGGTCAAGAAACATTCAAAAGATGGAAAGGTGTTCTTTCTGGAGCGCAGTCTCATTCAGAAAAAGCTTCAGCTCAGTACCAGAGTGAAGCATTTCACCTCTATTTTCTCTGGATTTAATTTCAACTTAATTTCAGGTCAGCTCTCATTTAGGCCATTTTTTTTCAAGTGAGGCAATATTTTCCTTAGAAATGGTTGGGAAGAGAAATGGTATTGTATATGTGTTAAACAGTATGCATGTGAGTTCAATAAATGTAAGATTCAGTCAAAACAGACGAAGTTTGTTTAGGAAGATTTCAGCTCATGCTACGTGTGGAGAATTACAATTTCAACAAAGGTTTAGCAAGATTATCTCTCTAGCAACAAAAGAGAGTTTCAGAACACATAGTTTCCACGTGAACTAAGTGAAGAGAGGCACTCTACTGGAAAAATACCAGGAGAGATGAAAGAACTGCTTTGAGGTAACTGGTCAAATCTTGTTGAAAGTTATCAAAATGAATAGGCACACTAGTCCTTGGAAGCCCCTGCATTGAAGAAGCATTCTTTGTAGGCCACCTTGATTGTTTTGGAACTCAAACCTAACCTTTGCATTGTGAAGGAAGAGGATGTTTAGATGTGTTTGAATATTAGTAGCTTGGGTTGGTAGTTGGGCTGTTGACTTGATCTCTGAGCTTGGGGATTTGGCTGCAAATCACCGATTTGCAGCCAAATCGCCAAGCTCGGAGATCAAGCCAACAGCCCAGAGGATGTTTAGTTTAGAGTGGATCTCTTAGATCAGAATGTGAACAATAACAAGATATAAACCTGCATTTGTTTCTACATGTCTGAGTTGCTAGAAAAAGTAATGCTGGGAATGATTTTCAGCCCCCTTGTGACAGGATGAACTTCTTTTCCATTACATAATTCTCTTCAGGAATATGAATGTCAATCTACTGCAGAAGCAAAATTTGTAAAACAGCTGGACCAAAGTGAGATGATTATTCAAGCTTTAGAGTATGAAGAGTTAGAGAAAAGACCTGGGAGATTACAAGACTTTTATGATACTACTGCTGGTAAATATCTTTTACTTTAAACAACTTTACATTTATGACTCATAGGACAAAACAAATGTTACAGGATGGGTTCTCTGCTGAGTTTACTTGTCAGTTACCCATGCTAATTCCCACAACTATCCTTTCTGTTCCCTCACTCCAGAAATGCTCAGCCTTCTGTGGACTTGAGCCATCTTGGATATTCTCCATATTCCATGAATAATGTTTGCCATATCCGCAAACTTTAACTTAACTGGGCAGAGCTATCCTATTGCCCAATAAGAATTTTGGCATATTTCTAATGGGAGAGAAGAAAGCCATACCCTTGTGCTTTTATGATGAAATATCTTCACAACTCAACAGTGGCTGCTCAGTGGCTTAATGACACTGGAGATGGTCTTTGCTCCAGTGGTTCGAGTCCTAGTACTGCATGGCACAGTGAGCTCCCATCACTTACCTCAGCTTCTGCCCATCTAGCAATTCAAAAGTATGTTATATGCAAGTAGATAAATAGGTATTACTTTGTCTGGAAGGTCAGAATCCTGCTGGGGCAGGACCTTCCCAATTGTGACACCCATTTGAGAAGCGGCCTTGGTGGAGGGAGAGGCCCCTGGAAGATGCTGCAGGATGCCGTTCATCTTTCTGGTGCAGAACTAGCTCGTCCCTGGTGGCGCTGCTTAGAAAGTGAATGAGCGTGAAGCAAACAGGGCCAGCAGTCTTAGGCAGCCAAACTACTATTATATATTAGCATTGTAGTCTCCTGGCTAACGTAACATTGTGAAACGCTAAATAAAATAAAGAAAAACGGGATATTAATTTGAAACAGATGACTGAGACACCCATAATCCCCTTTCAGAGTGTTCTGGTATCAAAATTCTTCAAACTCAGAAGTTGATAGCACCAAGATGGGAATGGGAAAGAGGTTGCATTGACCTTCTGGGGGCTGCTGCCTTTGGCTGACTAGAAAAAGCCTCATTGCTTTGGCCCCTGGAAATTATCAGGATTAGAGAGTTATTCATAGCCTAAATCTTGTAGAAGTCTAGTTACTCATATAAGAAATTCAATTTTGGTTGTAGGAGCTTGTCCTTCAGGAGATGGATACATCTGTTAAAGTCTTCCACATGATTGAAGTTGCAAGACATTTCTAGTTAGATTTCAAAGACACAAACTGCCAACAAGCATTTCCCTGATGGCAGCAGTTGGTGCTCCTGTTTTCCATGACTTTGGCTTGTCTATTTGTATTTTTGAAAGGCTAGCAAAACAGCTGTCAATTTATGTAACATTATAGCTCTCTGTGATGTTGATTTCAGAGGCAAAGGGCATTTAAAAGCCCAGCCAATTGTGTTGATGTGTGCTGTGGACTTGCTCCTCCTCTCATCTGATCTGATTTCAGGTGACAACATAGGTGCCTACCATTTTTTTTCAACATTCCAAACTTTACTGTAATTTTAGGAAGGAACACCTTAGAAAATAGAACTAGTCTAGGCAAACAGATGAGTACCAAATATAAAAGCTTACATAACATAGTTCTTGTAGATGAAAGTATAGTTACCAGAGTTACTGCCATAATTTTGCATTTAGCTGACTTGATGAGTATGTTAACTAACTAAAGTCTTTTTCTACAGGAAAATTTAGTCATCCAGAAATAGTCCAGCTTGTATCTTCGATAAATAGAGAAAGAAATGCAAACATAGCTGCAGAAAACAGTGATCCTCCAACTTGAATCACTTTTGAAATGTGCTTAGCTGCATCTAAAATAAATTATTTTATGATTTGAACATGTGTTTGTGTGTGGTCTTGTGGTACATATGAAGACTGCTGATTTATCAAATAATTTGTATAAAATATAGGCAATAAATAAGGTTGTGATGTGGGATTGGAAGGCAAATTTTTTTTATTGGAATCAAAAAATTAAAGTGGCTGCTTTAAAAGCATGGTTGGAGTTTTATAGGAGGCAACTAGTACCTAGAATATCCAGTAATGAATTAAAATTGGACACAGTATGAACCACTTCATAATTTCCATATCAGACTCTCTGCCCGGCAAAAGACTGTATTAAGTGAGAAAACATTTTCACCAGTTGGTCAGTTCCAGTTATTGAATTTCAGACGTGAAAACCCAAATGATTAAGCCACGTGTCAGTTTTTCAGCCTGCTTCTTTTAACATTTGCAATAAAAACAGTAACTTTCTTTAAATGAACCACATAACCCAGCAAGATAGGGAGATAAAATTGAAATGGGAAAGTAAAAGTAGCTGCTCAGGCCACATTTACATAATTTATAAATAAATACAAATAATTCAAATTGGATAATGCTTCATAAATTTAATTGAGCTCCATATCTTTTAGATATCAGTTTTTTGTTAGGTTCAGAAGTCATGCATTACAAGATTTATTATTTTTTTTAACATACTTCAAAGGTCCAGCCCTATATTAAGAATTGAAATTTTAAATATTCTCTTTAAAAAGTCTAAATATGCTCAGGTCTGTCGGATAGGCACACTTATTTTACTCCAATGGAAAAGATAGAAAAATATTATTACAATTCAAACAATTGCAGGCAAGCAAGGATATAATCTGGTTCAGATTGTTATCAGATTAAATTGGTACATGCCACGTTTGCAAGGAAATTGGAACTGTTTATATAGACCAAACTTTACTGATTGACTATACCAAAATTATCTCATGTTTTTTTTATATTTCTTCAGTACTTTGTACTAAAGGCATGTATATCATTGCTTCTTTAGACAGAAAACTTTGTGACATAATTGTTTTTGGTTCCAGTCCTCATTCCAATGGCACATATCATAATGAAGAGGCTGATTTGTTTTTAACAGTCAGAAACAGGCACATAAACAGAAAACAGGCAAAAACAGCTTTGTTATTTACGCCAGGAAAAACAGAATAGAGAAATAACTTGAACAATAATCTGATCTTATTTTTTGAAATTCATTAGAAAAACATACATGAACAAATTTCTTAAGATGATACATGCCATTTTAAAAATTGACACAATTGTATAGTGTAGAAGTTACGATGTAAAATCACTTATAAGCATAAATAGAATAAAATGGGTAATATAGAAGGACAGCTAGCAGTTACTTCTGCAGCACTAGCGGCCATTTGGTTGCATCCCAGCCAATCTCTGCCTAGTACTGCGTAGGTATAGTCTCAGTGCTGTCCTACAACTTCAGACTCAGCCCTGGAGAGAAAAGAAACATTTCGTGCATCGGTCATATGCAAACAGCAGGGCAAAGAAATCCCTCACCTAGCAGTGAAGCTCGTCTTCAGTTTCTGAAAGTCGGCTTCCTGCAACGGGGCTCCGAGCACTAGCATTGGCCGCAGAGCTAAGAATTTCTTCAAAGCTTCCTCCAGGGTGGGGTGTACCTCCAACTTTTGTCTGGAAGGAACAAAACCATTATTTTGCTATAATCAAATTTTCATCTTTGTCCCTCTGGGCTGTTTACATATTTTGACTACCATACCAGGAATTATTTCCACTCTTGCATAGTAATTTATTTATGCTAGAGCAAAAATTTATTAGTTTATTTGTGTTAACAAATAGGCAAGCTTTGTGTTACATAATGATGACAATTAAATTAGGTACAGTATATTGAAGTACAGAAGCTCTCAGATGGCTCTTAAATGCAAAGTTGGTAATAAATTCATCCACTTTCCCACACAGAGATCTAATGTTGCATTTTAGAAAAAAATAGTAACATAGGGAAAACAAGGAATCTATCTGAACAAAAGAAATTACAGGAATCCTGAAAAAAATGCAGATGATTTGGCCATAGATCTGAGAATAAGTTTTATTGAAAGTAGGACTTGCTCTTGATAAGCAATACTCTGGGATTAAAAATGCACTGGGATTTCACAGAAGGAACCCTGTGAAAATCTAGTTTGCTTGTAACACAAGTGCCAACAATGACTTAACTGACCAACTTTGCCCTAATCCCTTTTTCTTCTGTTCTTATCCCTCCCTACCTTAATGCTTGTAACAGTGGTCTCAACTTTTTCTTCAAAGGATTTGAATGTAGGAGAATTCCTTTAAGGGATAAAACAAAGAACAATATTTGTTAATACTTAATCCTGTTCATTTCCTTAGTCAATATTTAAAGGTTTTAAGTTTTAACCCATTTAGAAGAAATGAACAGTATGACCTCATGGAGCACCAAGAATAATATGAATTATTCTGAAATACTTGGTCATCCATAAAGCCCATGTCACCATGCCAATTCTTTGTGGCCTTATTATTCCAGACATCATTCTTCAAGAAGAAAGAAAAAGATACTTGTTAAAATCTATGGAAATTTGGGTAGCTGGGACTCTGCATTTGAAAAATAATGATGTTCAGAGAATACTGTATTTCAACTCTTGGCATAGGAACAAACACTTCAGTTGGAAGGCTGATGCCAAACAGAAAGAAGCTTTAATTCAATAATACAAAATGACAGAAAGCACTTAAAATTGATTCAAATGCATTCATTTCTGAAATTTTTCTAAGAAATCAGATTGTTGATGTGAAAGTCCTCTGCCACGTAGGCAATGTTAGTAGATCAAATTCAGAGTAATTGACTCTCTGGCCAGGAATTAGAATCAAGTTTGTTTCTGAATGAAAATGATCTGACTAGGACTTTGGCCTTGGAAAGTTTGGGAATAAAGAATAAGGTATGAAAATGTAGTGGGTGCCCTTCCCCTCAAAGATGCTTCCTATTTTCTCTAAATATAACATACATCAGATACAAACAAATGTTTTCAAACATTTTTGTTTTAAGGCACTGCTCAGTAATTGATGGAGAATGTTTTCTGTTCTCCATCATCAATTACTGCTACTACTCAGTACAATATTTTTCTGCCATTAAGTTTCAATCTTAGCCAAACATGGGGGTCTCTTTTAATGACTCCAAGCCTGATGTGTTTTCTTTAATCAATAATGTATCGGAAAAAAATGGAAAATGAAATTATACAAAATGTTTCTAATATTCAATATAAAGGCTGTAGGATTAAATATTTTTATAATTATAGTACCATTTGATATATAACAGTAGTTACCTCATAGCAGGCATACTCATGGAGTGGCGGATAGAATACCTGCTTTGCAAAAGCATGAAAAAGAAGAGAAAATACAAAGCTATTGCAGTTTTGCAGCTATATTGATTTCACATTAATGACATCTAGCAGTAAACTATTGTAGTTTAAATTCTAAGAACATGCTCACTGATGAAAAGCTACTTTGGAATCTCACTAAAATACAACCCTCAGTTGTCAGAATCTTATGGAAGATCTTCCGTGGTGACACTTTAAATCTACTTCATTTGCTTTTAATTGATGGACTATAGCTACACATGGTTAGTATATAACATTCTAATTGTGCCTATCACGAGTAGTCTAGGGGACTGCCAATAGCAACAGCAGGAAGGAAGGGAATGATTAAGATACTAACGGGAAGAAGAGCAATAGTTCTAAATCAGGAAATACTTTATTCACTAATTCACAAATCAATACAATCTAACCAGGGCCACATCCATATTCTGAAAATAGGAAATGGGACAGATTCAGAGCTAACTCAACTGTTTCCATTTTTCAGAAAGAAACAAGCTTTCAAGCAGCTGGAAAGTGCCAGGCTATAATTGAGAGCATCATGGATATTTATACTTAGACCAATACATGCATATTTACTGTGGAAGTGATACCTATAGTTGGAAGATCTAGTTTTAAACTTTCCTAATTATCATATTAGCAACTTCCTCAATAATGCTTGCAGATTTTTTTTCAGTCCTTAGCAATCTTTATACCGTTCAATCAAGCTATATATTCAAAAATATTTTAATTAAAGTAATAACCTCCCTCCTTAAAGGAGGGAAAAACTGTCATAGTAAAAAACATTGCAAAATATTTACAGTATGTATTTACCCTATGCACTCACGGGTAAGCCAACTTGCATTTTTCATGGTATTTTGGTTACAAAAGTTAGGATATGTTTATCTGCAGGTGGACGTGTCCACACGTATGTATGGGAAATATGGCTTATTTTAAAAAGTATTACCACATATACTCATGGATAAGTCTACCTGCAGATAAGCCAAAGCAATTTTGAAGGTGTATTTTGGCACCTAAAATTCTTGGCTTATCTGGAAGTATATATGGCATTCTTCATGTAATTTCAAAGTTTCCTAAATGCACAATGGGTGGCTTACAAATAAGAAACTGACAGACAGAGAATAAGAAGTAGTAGCAACATATAGTCACCTTACCCAAGGGAATGTGACCTGGATCAGCAGCATAAGGAAAAATCAGGAAGAATTAAGGATGGGTATATGGCTACTGAAGTTCTTTCAAAACCCAACATAGTCTACTCAGTGCCAAGAGGGATTGAACAATATTTACAGTGTTTATCATGACCAGAAAGCATGTGCAAAGAGTGCTTTATAAAGTATGTTAGTACATGCAAAGCACCATCTGACTAAATCTATATAAATAAAAATGTAAATGTTCGTTTGTTCAAAATCTTAAATCTCTGAAAGTTCTTCACCGATTGCTTTGAAATTTTGACACAACGTTGCATTCGAATACGCGCGTGTTTCTATATACCTACTTTATATAGATGTCACACCTGTGACAGGTAAAATCATACTTTTTTGAAAAACCGCCATCTGTTGGCTGAGTGAATGAGAGCCACAGCAACGCGTGGCTGGGTATAGCTAGTAAATAAATAATCTTCCATCCCTCCCAGCCACAGGTGCTTTCAGACTTTGAAAAGTAATGCCTGATTTGTAGAAAGCCCTCTATATAGCTCCCTTTTCCAATGTTTTCTCCAGCCCTATAACTATCAATATTTGCAATCTCAAATATGTTTCTAATAAGAACACGATTTTGAAAATATGTTCCCAGAGGGTGCTAGCAGTCAAACTGTAAGATGTCAAATAATTCGTGTCTGTTAAATGAAGTTTGCTATGCTCAGAACTATTTAATACTCCTAAAACATAGCTATTTTACAGAGCAGAAATTTAGTAGACTATTATCATCATCAATAGCTCTGGAAACTAAATATCAAAATAATGTCTTAGAATGCATCTTCATCCCTTAAATGAATAATATTGCTTTAAAATGTATCTATAAATGAAATCAGTAGTAACATATGCAACATAAATATATAGGTGAGTCAGTTTCATTTCAGTAGACATAAAATTAAGTGAAATTAAAAGCATGGGAGATTTGTTTGTTTCTCAGAGTCAATTTAGAATGGAATGGCACAGAAAACTTAGACATTAATTAATTAATTAATCAACTAACTCTGGCTGTGCTTGCAACATGAATTCAACAGGACTTGCAAGATAATTCCAAGCCAATTCCACTGTGAGAAATGAAAGTATTCAATGGCAGAGCTTACTTGCTAGATTGCACATTTGGCATATATAATTCAGTGGTATAAATTATGTCAACTAACCAAAGAGAAAACAATGATGATTTAAATTGAATCAACTGAAGTCCTGGATGATATAAACATGGAGAAAACCAATCTATGTGATCACTAAGAATCAACACTGATTTAATGGCACATAATCAATCATTTCCTGAACCTGGTGCTATAAAAATTACCCAGTATTATCATTAATATAAGAATATTTATATCACATTATTTTAATGTGATATATTTATCTTTACTTTTTCAAAGCTTGCTATTGATATGAGATATCTATTATTACTTTTTAAAAACAAAGTACACACAACTATTTTGTGCTACTTTATTTATCAAGTGGCAAATAACGATGGTAAAATGTACTTATTATTAGTCGAAATTATATTAGAGAGTAGCACAGTAAATTATCTTCATTCCAAGAATTCTTTTTCAAGGGGGGAAAAACATAGCTAAAGCAAAATCAACAGCAAATATGGGCCAAAACTACCCAAATTTGGCTTTGTTTGAGCTGGAAATGGAAAAGTGCAAAACCCCAGTACTGAAATGGAGAAGTCTCATATCCAACAGTATAAATTAAAGTCAACATAGGATTTTCCATTTAAGATGATGGAAGATAACTTCCAATCTAGAGATTAAGCCATGGGCAACTTGCTTTACTGCCAGTTATTGTTTTGAAGATTGGGAACTATCCTTTTGAAAATGGTTGTTAATCCTTTCATCTTGGACCTATCTCCAATGTCTTTCACCTCATTCCTACAACCTGCTAAAACCTTGGCAATAAGTAACAAAACAAATGCAAAATTAAAACTAGTTGCCTAACAGGCTTATAAACCTGGAACAGATCACCTTGCTATTTATCAGTCAGCTCAATCTTGAAATGTCTAATTTTCAGCTCTGACTGAAAAGATCCACCATGGAGCACTCTACTGAAAATGATGAATTAAGATACTTGCAGTTTTATAAGTTCTAACATTCTAATCGCTTAAGAATGTGTGCAGTCATCACTGTACGTAGCATTTCTAAGAAAAGTTTGGAGGTAAACTAGTTATTTTTCATCCCAAAAGTGCTTTTTCAAGGGAACTGGACTTAGTTTTTTCTTGTTTTGCTTCTCATCCAAGAAGCTTTTTCAATTCTGACTTCAGTTCTGAAGCAAGTTGCCTTTTGAAAAAGCACTTTTGGGACAATTATGACCTGGATGACTGAGAATCTCCATAGGTATTCTTCAAAATACTTGTCTTTAAGATTCCATCCAAGAAAAGAATTAAGCTAGTACAGTTTTTGTGGCCCAACTATACGTTTATTAGTAAGAATTAGCAAACTGGACTTAAACAAGTAAGCTCTTTGGTTCTATTGCCTATTTTCTAGGAATTAAATCAGAAATGTATCATAATAAGGTAGCAAGGAAAAATGAAAGCTAATTTAACTATGATTCAGTTTTGCAAAACTAGTTGAAGAATAACCAATGAGAACTAAGGTCATCCTTTAAATTAAATCCATATTGGCATACCTCATATCTCCAAACTTCTTGCTGATAACTGTTCCAACGTTGCTGATAGCTGCTGTGGCCTTTTGCCCTGCTTGAGTCAGAGTTTCTTGGGTCTTCTTGTACCTAGCATAGCATAAATAGCAATCCTAATTAAGAACAAGATTCATTTTTGTTCCCTCAAGATATCAGCATATCATAAACTGAAAGCAAGAAGCCAAAATTCTATTACAGGAACCGAGAGCCAAATTGCAAACTCGCTTACAAAAGAGTGAATAAGTTGTATATATGTCTAAAACGAGTTAGTCATCCTTTCAAATTATTATTATTATGCTCCTAAATAGGGCTGCGCATTGTTTGAAAATGCTAACAGTTTTTCCATGCGAGTTTAAAAAATAATATGGTCACTTTAATGAATTGCAATGAAGATATGAAGGCTTTAATGACTCACTTATTAAAGTATCCACATTCTTTTTTGAGAATCACACAGAAAACTGAAAACTGACAGCACTGTTTTAAGGGTACTGTACTTCTGCTCCCACATTCCAAAACACTGTCAAGTGGTTTTCAAAGCTTACAGCCTTTAATACTTTAGACTGGAAAGATCAAGAAACTTATACATCAACTTCCTTAGGAGATTCACGACCACAAACTAAAATAACATGAGACTTAAGTTTCCTTAATATGTTAATTGCTAGTTATCTATTACATTTTGATGAATGAAATGGGTGCGGGGGGGGGGAACAGTAAAAATGTGATTACTTAGCTAATAGAGAAACAGTCTAGAATTCTACTGTATTATATTGCAGTTTATGAAGATTGGTTGAAGAGTGAGCAACAGCATGCATCCCCAAGTATCACTAAATACATGTCAGGCCATCATAGTTCATTGGTACAGTATGATGCCCATCAGCCAGATTGATCTGTCTTGTACAGATGTATAAAGCATTATACTGGTTAAAGTTATCACATAGCTAGGAAATTCATTTGATGGTTATGGGCAAGCTGGTTTCTCAAAATCAAAATTATTGCATTGAGCATTTCAAAAATAAAATGTCAACCACAATATCAACATTAGAAAAAAAAACAAGAATAACCATTTCAGTCACATCTCACTAACTGTAGAGTTCACTGAACTGATTCATATTAAAAGGAATTCTACTTTTTCTCTTAAATTTGCACATGACTGGTTTATAGGACATGCTTTAACTTGCTATGTTTCCATTTTTCAATAGAGTTGCTTTAAAACTGTTATAAAATCTAGAAATTGGCAAGTCAGTTTTAGTCAACAGTATTTGCTGAGTATGCTCATTAATATCTGACAATTTACCTTTACCTTTCTACCTGCACTGGAAGTATATGCTCATACTCAAACACTATTACTACTATTCTTTCTTTTACTTTGACTCTTGTAAAAATACTGAGCAAGCATCAATCTCTTTACATTTATATGCAGTTGGTTTGCCAAACCCAGTTCACTAATTATAATTTAATTCAATATATTTCTTTTTTCTATTAAGTCTTAAAATGAAAACAACTGTTACCTAGAAGAATGGAGAAGTAAAAGAATAAAGTGAAATTTTAAAAAAGCACATTATTAAGAGAAACAGGATATCATACTAACAAATAATAATAAAAAGAACCTGCTAAAGTGGATCATGTTTGTACTACCTTTATTCTCCGTGATTATGGAGTGCCCATTGACCATGATTATGCCAATGGGTGCCCCAAAATATCTGTCAATGACACAAACATTTAGAAAGCAACCTGAAAGAAGTAAAGACATTTGGATCAGAACCTCCAGCAATAAACATTGAGAATTAGACAGCTGTGTTTCCTTCTAGCCAATTTTGATCAATCCACTCCCAATCTTATGGGATAATTCCAACAGATCCCTTTTGTAAATCCAGTATAGGATAGTATTCCACATCACTCTTCTGATTTATTATGTGTCTATCTTTTTTAATGTTTAAGTCATCATCCAATTTAATTTGTAAACTATTATTTCCATCTCTTTCCCATAGGCTGTAATTTTAAAATGTACTTCTAAGTCAACTTCAGTTTTATGCAACAGGCTCGTTCCTCTTCAATAACACCTTCTGATTCTACTATAATGTTGAATAATTAAAACGCTTCTTCCATGCATATATCAAACACTTCTTTTAAGATAGTCATCTGGTGCCCTCTTGTGTCCAACCTTTCAAATTATCTTATTAGTCTCAGCATATAAACGGAAAAATTTTCCCATGGAGAAGGATCCTTTCAGTTAATTTCAAAGTCTTAAAGAAGTCCAACTGAGCCCTTAATCCATTTAAAAATGTATAAGGCAACAATAATGTAATCATCAGAATTATATTTTGTGATGATCAGTAGATGATTAGTTTAACCAGGAAACTAAGAACGTAACAGATTTAAACCTTACCATTTGTACTGCAGTTAAGTGTTTGCAGAATATTAACATTTGCCATGAACACGAAGATAGTATTTTGAAAAGAGATGTTTCCATGTGTATGAATTGTTTTATATTGTGAATATTGGGATAACTAATTGAAGGTTTGGAACAATTTAGAGCAGGGGTAGGCAACCCAAAACACTCAAAGAGCCACTTGGACCCGTTTCCCAATGAAAACAAAACACTGGGAGCCGCAAAACCCTTTTGATATCTAAAATGAAGATAACATTGCGTATATCCTTTTTTACCTATATATATATATATATATATATATCTTTTTGTCAGCAAATCTTTTTGTCAGCAAAAAGAAATCTGAATTTGTAATGTATCGCAGTAGCGACTTGAGCCTCCTTAACGCCCCTAGTTGGGGCTGCAAGGCAAAAGTGATTATTAAAAAAAAAAAAATAGAACTGCAGTATAGCAGTCAAAATGCCAAGGTGCAATCAATCAGACCGGTCTGTCTGAAAAACTTGCTGTAGATAGATAGGTAGGTAGGTAGACAGACAGACAGACGATGATAGATAGATAGATAGATAGATAGATAGATAGATAGATAGATAGATAGATAGATAGATAGATAGATAGATAGATAGATAGATAGATAGATAGATAGATAGATAGATAGATAGATAGATAGATGATAGATAGATGATTGATAGCTAGATAGATACACACACACACACAAATATATATATACACACAAACATATACATACACACAAACACACTGTGTGTGTATGTATATGTTTGTGTGTATATATGTGTGTGTGTGTCTATCTATCTATCTATCAATCAATCAATCATAAAGGCAAAAAAGGATATATGCAGTGTTATCTTCATTTTAGATATCAAAAGGGTCTCTCTCCCCCTCCCTCTCTCTCTCCCTCACCTTCTCTCTTTCTGCCCTTGGTCTGCCAGTCCTCTTCCCCCTCTTTCTTTCTCTCTCTCTCTCTCTCTTTCCCCTCTCTCTCCCTCTCTCTTTCTCTCCCCCCCTCCAATCTTCTGCTCACCTGGCAAGCTGGCTTCAAGCTGTTCGCCAACAAACTGAGGGATAGGCAACCTCCGCTCATTTTATGACTCATGGACTTCAACTCCCAGAATTCCTGAGTCAGCATAGCTGGGCTAGCTAGCTCTCTCCTGCCCTTCCTGCTTCCTGCAGAGATGCAGCAAAGGGAGGAGCTCCGCCCAGTAAGCTTCTCAACTCCTCGGAGAACACCGTGAGTCCACTCTCTTTTACACATACACATACACACACACCACACCACAACACAACACAAACACAAAGAGACAGACAGAGACAGAGAGAGAAGCAGGGAAGGGCAAGTGCCTCTCTCTGTCTCTGTCTCTGTCTGCAAATTGCAGAGGAGGCTGGGAGCCACAGGGGAAGGCTCAAAGAGCCGCATGCGGCTCCGGAGCCACAGGTTGCCGACCTGTGCCCTAAGCCTATGTTGAATTTTCCTCCAATGGGATTTTCCCATGTATTTTACCAGGAAACATAGATAGGGCAGCCTAGAAAAGTAAGTGCCCTCCTAACCATACTCAAGCACTCCGAGTTCATTGGCAATGTCCATTTTGCTCTATGAGTTCATGGTGACCTAACCCTAACCCTACTTGGAATTTTCCTCCTGTGGGATTTTCCAATATATTTTACCGGGAAACATAGATAGGGCAGCCTAGAAAAATAAGTGCACTCCTAACCATACCCAAGCACTCCGAGTTCGTTGGCAATGTCCATTTTGCTCTATGAGTTCATGGTGACCTAACCCTAACCCTAAGTGGAATTTTCCTCCAATGGGATTTTCCCATGTATTTTTCCAGGAAACATAGATAGGGCAGCCTAGAATAGTAAATGCCCTCCTAACCATACCCAAGCACTCCGAGTTCATTGGCAATGTCCATTTTGCTCTATGACTTCATGGTGACCTAACCCTAACCCTAAGTGGAATTTTCCTCCTATGGGATTTTCCAATGTATTTTACAGGGAAACATAGATAGGGCAGCCTAGAAAAATAAGTGCCCTCCTAACCATACCCAAGCACTCTGAATTTGTTGGCGAGTGCTTGGGTATGGTTAGGAGTGCACTTATTTTTCTAGGCTGCCCTATCTATGTTTCCCGGTAAAATCCCATTGGAGGAAAATTCCACTTAGGGTTAGGGTTAGGTCACCATGAACTCATAGGGCAAAATGGACATCGCCAACAAATTCAGACTGCTTGGGTATGGTTAGGAGGGCACTTATGTTTCTAGGCTGCCCTATCTATGTTTCCTGGTAAAATACATTGGAAAATCCCATAGGAGGAAAACTCCACTTAGGGTTAGGGTTATTTCACCATGAACTCATAGAGCAAAATGGACATTGCCAACGAACTCAGAGTGCTTGGGTATGGTTAGGAGTGCACTTATTTTTCTAGGCTGCCCTATCTATGTTTCCCGGTAAAATACATTGGAAAATCCAATAGGAGGAAAATTCCACTTAGGGTTAGGGTTAGGTCACCATGAACTCATAGGGCAAAATGGACATGGCCAACAAACTCGGAGTGCTTGGGTATGGTTAGGAGGGCACTTATGTTTCTAGGCTGCCCTATCTATGTTTCCTAGTAAAATACATGGGAAAATCCCATTGGAGGAAAATTCCACTTTGGGTTAGGGTTAGATCA
>NW_015386159.1:70659-71744 GCF_001527695.2 Protobothrops mucrosquamatus | reverse complement strand
AACTCGGAGTGCTTGAGTATGGTTAGGAAGGCACTTACTTTTCTAGGCTGCCCTATCTGTTTCCTGGTAAAATACATTGGAAAATCCCTTTGGAGGAAAATTCCACTTAGGGTTAGGGTTAGATCACCATGAACTCATAGGGCAAAATGGACATCGCCAACAAATTCAGAGTGCTTGGGTATGGTTAGGAGGGCACTTATGTTTCTAGGCTGCCCTATCTATGTTTCCCAGTAAAATACATTGGAAAATCCCATAGGAGGAAAATTCCACTTAGGGTTAGGGTTAGGTCACTATGAACTCATAGAGAAAAATGGACATTGCCAATGAACTCGGAGTGCTTGAGTATGGTTAGGAAGGCACTTACTTTTCTAGGCTGCCCTATCTATGTTTCCTGGTAAAATGCATTGGAAAATCCCATAGGAGGAAAATTCCACTTAGGGTTAGGGTTAGGTCACCATGAACTCATAGAGAAAAATGGACATTGCCAATGAACTCGGAGTGCTTGAGTATGGTTAGGAAGGCACTTACTTTTCTAGGCTGCCCTATCTATGTTTCCTGGTAAAATACATTGGAAAATCCCTTTGGAGGAAAATTCCACTGAGGGTTAGGGTTAGATCACCATGAACTCATAGAGCAAAATGGACATGGCCAATGAACTCGGAGTGCTTGAGTATGGTTAGGAAGGCACTTACTTTTCTATGCTTCCCTATCTATGTTTCCCGGTAAAATACATTGGAAAATCCCATAGGAGGAAAATTCCACTTAGGGTTAGGGTTAGGTCACCATGAAGTCATAGAGCAAAATGGACATTGCCAATGAACTCGGAGTGCTTGGGTATGGTTAGGAGGGCATTTACTTTTCTAGGATGCCCTATCTATGTTTCCCGATAAAATACATTGGAAAATCCCATAGGAGGAAAATTCCACTTAGGGTTAGGGTTAGGTCACCATGAAGTCATAGAGCAAAATGGACATTGCCAATGAACTCGGAGTGCTTGGGTATGGTTAGGAGGGCATTTACTTTTCTAGGCTGCCCTATCTATGTTTCCTGGAAAAATACATGGGAAAATCCCATTGGAGGAAAAT
>NW_015386159.1:65856-66933 GCF_001527695.2 Protobothrops mucrosquamatus | reverse complement strand
ATACATTGGAAAATCCCATAGGAGGAAAATTCCACTTAGGGTTAGGGTTAGGTCACCATGAACTCATAGAGAAAAATGGACATTGCCAATGAACTCGGAGTGCTTGAGTATGGTTAGGAAGGCACTTACTTTTCTAGGCTGCCCTATCTATGTTTCCTGGTAAAATACATGGGAAAATCCCATTGGAGGAAAATTCCACTTAGAGTTACGGTTAGGTCACCATGAACTCATAGGGCAAAATGGACATCGCCAACAAACTCGGAGTGCTTGGGTATGGTTAGGAGAGCACTTATTTTTCTAGGCTGCCCTATCTATGTTTCCTGGTAAAATACATGGGAAAATCCCATTGGAGGAAAAATTCACTTAGGGTTAGCGTTAGGTCACCATGAACTCATAGAGCAAAATGGACATTGCCAACGAACTCGGAGTGCTTGGGTATGGTTAGGAGTGCACTTATTTTTTTAGGCTGCCCTATCTATGTTTCCTGGTAAAATACATTGGAAAATCCCTTTGGAGGAAAATTCCACTTAGGGTTAGGGTTAGATCACCATGAAGTCATAAAGCAAAATGGACATTGCCAATGAACTCGGAGTGCTTGGGTATGGTTAGGAGTGCACTTATTTTTCTAGGCTGCCCTCTCTATGTTTCCAGGTAAAATACATTGGAAAATCTCATAGGAGGAAAATTCCACTTAGGGTTAGGGTTAGTTCACCATGAACTCATAGAGCAAAATGGACATTGCCAACGAACTCGAAGTGCTTGGGTATGGTTAGGAGTGCACTTATTTTTTTACGCTGCCCTATCTATGTTTCCAAGGTAAAATACATTGGAAAATCCCACAGGAGGAAAATTCCAAGTAGGGTTAGGGATAGGTCACCATGAACTCATAGAGCAAAATGGACATTGCCAACAAATTCGGAGTGCTTGGGTATGGTTAGGAAGGCACTTACTTTTCTAGGCTGCCCTATCTATGTTTCCTGGAAAAATACATGGGAAAATCCCATTGGAGGAAAAATTCACTTAGGGTTAGCGTTAGGTCACCATGAACTCATAGAGCAAAATGGACATTGCCAACGA
>NW_015386159.1:64617-65756 GCF_001527695.2 Protobothrops mucrosquamatus | reverse complement strand
CCCTATCTATGTTTCCCGGTAAAATACATTGGAAAATCCCATAGGAGGAAAATTCAACTTAGGGTTAGGGTTAGGTCACCATGAACTCATAGAGAAAAATGGACATTGCCAATGAACTCGGAGTGCTTGAGTATGGTTAGGAAGGCACTTACTTTTCTAGGCTGCCCTATCTGTTTCCTGGTAAAATACATTGGAAAATGCCTTTGGAGGAAAATTCCACTTAGGGTTAGGTTTAGATCACCATGAACTCATAGGGCAAAATGGAAATCGCCAACAAATTCAGAGTGCTTGGGTATGGTTAGGAGGGCACTTATGTTTCTAGGCTGCCCTATCTATGTTTCCCGGTAAAATACATTGGAAAATCCCATAGGAGGAAAATTCCACTTAGGGTTAGGGTTAGGTCACCATGAACTCATAGAGAAAAATGGAAATCGCCAAAGAACTCGGAGTGCTTGAGTATGGTTAGGAGTGCACTTACTATTCTAGGCTGCCCTATCTATGTTTCCTGGTAAAATACATTGGAAAATCACATAGGAGGAAAATTCCACTTAGGGTTAGGGTTAGGTCACCATGAACTCATAGAGAAAAATGGACATTGCCAATGAATTCGGAGTGCTTGAGTATGGTTAGGAAGGCACTTACTTTTCTAGGCTGCACTATCTATGTTTCCTGGTAAAATACATTGGAAAATCCCTTTGGAGGAAAATTCCACTTAGGGTTAGGGTTAGATCACCATGAACTAGTAGAGCAAAATGGACATTGGAAATGAACTCGGAGTGCTTGGGTATGGTTAGGAGGGCATTTACTATTCTAGGCTGCCCTATCTATGTTTCCTGGAAAAATACATGGGAAAATCCCATTGGAGGAAAATTCCACTTAGGGTTAGGGTTAGGTCACCATGAATTAATAGGGCAAAATGGACATCGCCAACAAACCCGGCGTGCTTGGGTATGGTTAGGAGTGCACTTATTTTTCTAGGCTGCCCTATCTATGTTTCCTGGTAAAATACATTGGAAAATCCCATTGGAGGAAAATTCCACTTAGGGTTAGGGTTAGATCACCATGAACTCATAGAGCAAAATGGACATTGCCAATGAACTCGGAGTGCTTGGGTATGGTTAGGAGTGCACTTATTTTTC
>NW_015386159.1:59829-60987 GCF_001527695.2 Protobothrops mucrosquamatus | reverse complement strand
CTATGTTTCCCGGTAAAATACATTGGAAAATCCCGCAGGAGGAAAATTCCAAGTAGGGTTAGGGTTAGGTTACCATGAACTCATAGAGCAAAATGGACATTGCCAACAAATTCGGAGTGCTTGGGTATGGTTAGGAAGGCACTTACTTTTCTAGGCTGCCCTATCTATGTTTCCTGGAAAAATACATTGGAAAATCCCACAGGAGGAAAATTCCAAGTAGGGTTAGGGCAGGGGTAGGCAACCCAAAACACTCAAAGAGCCACTTGGACCCGTTTCCCAATGAAAACAAAACACTGGGAGCCGCAAAACCCTTTTGATATCTAAAATGAAGATAACACTGCGTATTTTTTACCTATATATATATATATATATATATATATATATATATATATATATATATATATATATCTTTTTGTCAGCAAATCTTTTTGTCAGCAAAAAGAAATCTGAATTTGTAATGTATCGCAGTAGCGACTTGAGCCTCCTTAACGCCCCTAGTTGGGGCTGCAAGGCAAAAGTGATTATTTAAAAAAAAAATAGAACTGTAGTATAGCAGTCAAAATGCCAAGGTGCAATCAATCAGACCGGTCTGTCTGAAAAACTTGCTGTAGATAAGATAGGTAGGTAGGTAGACAGACAGACAGACAGACAGACAGACAGACAGACGATGATAGATAGATAGATAGATAGATAGATAGATAGATAGATAGATAGATAGATAGATAGATAGATAGATAGATAGATAGATAGATAGATAGATAGATGATAGATAGATGATTGATAGCTAGATAGATACATACACACACACAAATATATATATACACACAAACATATACATACACACAAACACACTGTGTGTGTATGTATATGTTTGTGTGTATATATGTGTGTGTGTGTCTATCTATCTATCTATCTATCTATCTATCTATCTATCTATCTATCTATCTATCTATCTATCAATCAATCAATCATAAAGGCAAAAAAGGATATATGCAGTGTTATCTTCATTTTAGATATCAAAAGGGTCTCTCTCCCCCTCCCTCTCTCTCTCCCTCACCTTCTCTCTTTCTGCCCTTGGTCTGCCAGTCCTCTTCCCCCTCTTTCTTTCTCTCTCTCTCTTTCCTCTCTCTCTCCCTCTCTCTTTCTCTCCCCCCCTCC
>NW_015386159.1:21117-59669 GCF_001527695.2 Protobothrops mucrosquamatus | reverse complement strand
TTATCTTCATTTTAGATATCAAAAGGGTCTCTCTCCCCCTCCCTCTCTCTCTCCCTCACCTTCTCTCTTTCTGCCCTTGGTCTGCCAGTCCTCTTCCCCCTCTTTCTTTCTCTCTCTCTCTTTCCTCTCTCTCTCCCTCTCTCTTTCTCTCCCCCCCTCCAATCTTCTGCTCACCTGGCAAGCTGGCTTCAAGCTGTTCGCCAACAAACTGAGGGATAGGCAACCTCCGCTCATTTTATGACTCATGGACTTCAACTCCCAGAATTCCTGAGTCAGCATAGCTGGGCTAGCTAGCTCTCTCCTGCCTTTCCTGCTTCCTGCAGAGATGCAGCAAAGGGAGGAGCTCCGCCCAGTAAGCTTCTCAACTCCTCGGAGAACACCGTGAGTCCACTCTCTTTTACACACACACACACACACACACACACACCACAACACAACCACAAAGAGGCAGACAGAGACAGAGAGAGAAGCAGGGAAGCGCAAGTGCCTGTCTCTGTCTCTGTCTCTGTCTGCAAATTGCAGAGGAGGCTGGGAGCCACAGGGGAAGGCTCAAAGAGCCGCATGCGGCTCCGGAGCCGCAGGTTGCCGACCTGTGATTTAGAGGCAGAAGAAAATGCTTTACTTGCTCCCAGAATCTAGAAACTTCAATAGGTCATTGTAATTAATAAAGACTAATTGAAAAAAAAAAGTCTGGTGTTATCAATGAGGTGCCTGTCATACATTACAAAAGTGTGTGTGAAACTTAGTTCTTTGCAGAAAGGTAATGCAAAAGCTGAAAATTGATGCAACCAATCTCTCATGGATTTTTTTAAAATTCCTATCCATTAAATTGCTGGTACTGTCATTAAAATATATTCATCCTTGGACTCAGACAGCCCCAGCTATCTACAATGCACTCTTTGAAAGTCAAATGGAGTTACAGTTAATTTATCCAAGGTATGTTTAAAATCCAATGTTCATTCTAAAGTGTCCAGTATATTTCCTAATTTTTAAATATCCTTCGATTAATATAACATAAAAAGGAAGTTTCCCTATACCTCAATGCAAGCTTGGAACATAACAAGCTCCTATAAATCCCCAGTTAAAATATTCAGTCTTTTGTGTACCTGACAAATTAATTTCTATGGATTTTCACTGACAAGTGATAGCTAAAACAATAAACTCCATCTCCCCAAAAAGATGCAAAGCATCCCACATAAGCTAGGCATCCCACAATTATTTCTCAGAGCGTAAGTTGGCAGACTTGATAGTTCTTTTGTCTTGAACCTTAGAAGTGCTCCATGAGAGAGACCAAGCCAACAAAAGAACATTCCAGTTAGAGTCATAGTAGAGTGGTAGATGAAAATCAAGCTGTAGAAATCAAATTGGTTCCACCCCAAGTTCTGGATTGCCCATGCAAGTTATGCTTAGTAATAATACCCAGAGGGAAAGAAGAGAGCACAGGGCATTTGAACTCACGCGGTAGTAGTTTGAACATCATGCCAGCTTTTGCTGAAGTTCTGCTTCAGCTCATTCACCAGATTGATGCCCAGTTTTTGCTTTATTTCCATAAGGTGCTTCTCTTTGGCTGCTAAAACTTGGCGTAAAGTTGCAATTTCATCCTCAAGCTGCATATAAGGAATAAAGCAAAGGAAAAGCTTGGATTATTACTCCTTGTTGTTCGTGCCCATTAATTTTAAGTGCCACAGTTTCCTTAAGTACAATAATGCCAAATAATTGGATTCCCATCAAATATATATTGCTTTTATATTCACTTAAAGAATGCCAAAATTAATGAATATGACTATTCATGAAGAAATAATGGGGTCAAATAATGGGCTTATTATAATTCTAAAAAATATGCACCATTATACAGCAGATCTTAGCAATGGTTATGTTAAGGCTGAACTTAGGGGTGCAAGGGTAGTCCAGGAACGTCTAAGCTGCACTATGCTTTTGGTGGTAACAGTTCGGTCACCGCAATTTTTAGCTTCCAGATGATCTTCAAAGGCATCTCCATATACATCACACTGCTGTAGTTTATGCATGTGATGATGAGGATTACAAGGTACCTGAAGCTGGATAAAGATCCCCCGTACATGGCCCTCTCCACAGGTTTACCAGAAAGACCTCCCCCCCCCCAGGGAGTAATGCTTGAGTAAGACTTGGAGCTGGCTGAAAACCTTGAATACAAAACAGTAGCATTGTCCTGTTTGGGTTAAAACTTTAATCTATTATACTCCTGCCAGGAACTGGGATAAGACTTCCACAGCATCTCCTGTTCATTCTGGCATAGTAGGAGCGAGTTATACCAAAGCTGGGTGGAGTTAGCATACAGATGATACCAAACTGCAAACTAACAGGTGATGTCTCCCAATGGGTTAATATAGATATTAAATCCTGAAAGAGGAGAACTGAACCCTAAAGTATCCCACAGTTGAGTGATCACTGCCCTGACTTTTTCTCTGTGAAAACCACTGACTAAAACCGCCCATTAAGGAAGAAGTAGAAGCACTGTAAAACCTTAAACCCATAACTTATGGCAGGCAAAAAGGACACCATGGCCAATTGTGAATGTTGGGTGCACTCCAGCAACAAAACGACTACTTCCAAGGTTATTTTCATTTCTCCAAAAAGGGTCTTGGGGTTTTTTTTTTGTGGAGTTGTCTAATTAGATTAAATGAAGAATAGAAGATCTGCCTCCCAATGCCTGGCCAGTCGTGGCAAGTACAACATAATTATCAGAGTATCAGGAGAAGGAAAGAGAGTGGTGGAGTTGGTAAGAAGAAAGCAAGGTGGCTCTAGAACAAGAAAGGGCAGTGTGGGTGATAAGAACTCCAGAAAGTTGTGTAGCTTCCCCTGAAATCTGATAAAAACCCTGGGATATGCTGAAAACCTGGGGTTTCTCAAAGGTGCAAAAAGAAATTATGAGCAAAATAAAGATAATTATTGTATGTACTCCTCCACTGTTAAGACAACTCCAAATAAAACCTCACTTTATGGGCCATGAGATTCATAATTTAAAAAAAAAATACCCCATTCAAGAAACTTCCTGTGCCAGAGCATAAAAATAAATAAAAACATCCCCAAACCCAACTAATCTTATATATTATCACTAAGCAAGATACAATGTTATTGCATCTTAATTTAACATTTACATGAAGATATAAAGTGCAATGCAAAATTTGAAATGTCCTCCACTACACAGCTGTTCCAGCCATTCCAGAATCAAATCAATACACTGTTTTCAAGCTCTAAATTGTCCTGGACTGGGTGAAATGGCATTGCATTTCTTCCAGTAAGATTGGAACAAGCTGTTTCAAATCTAAAACTTTCCCCATTCAAACTTTTGAGCACTTCTACTATTATCTGAATCTTCTAGGCTAGGGGTTGGGCATATCTTCCTATGATACTTGACTTAATATGCAAACATAGATAAAAGACAAAAGTAGATAGAACAGTTGAAAACCAGTTGCCAAATAAACATAAAGCAGCCTGTTTGCCTGCTTATTTATTATCCATAACAGCTCTCATGTAAAAATCCTGGAATAAAATAAAGATTCTGTAAATATCCAAAAATCATGCAATGGTGAGCTATGGATTATTATACATGGGGATTTCTATACATATGTCTCTTGAAACAGTGGTTGCGAAATTTAACTAAGACAGTCTATATATTAACAATTTAAAAATTGGCTCCTGCATTATAAGGCAGCATGTTTAAAAGAAGGAGTCTTAAAAAGATCTAGGCTGAGAAAGAATGGAATGCAAAATTTAGGGTTATAATAAAACTAGCTGGTATAGATAAGAATTCTGCTTCATCTAGATCAGGGGTGTCAAACTGCCAGCCCGCGGGGCAAATGTGTCACACAGAAGCCACCCCAACTCCGGCAAGGGGAAAAAAGTCACAGTACATCGTGACACGTCACGTGATGCGGCGAGTTTGACACCCCTGATCTAGATCTACCAGCTCTGACCTGCAAATTTGGTAGCTGTAACTTCATATGTTATAATGTGGTAGAGTTGATGAGGAGAAAGAGGACCAGATATGATTATAATATTTATAGTGTTTACTACTTTTGGAGAATGTAGTCAGGTTTAATAAATATCTTCAACTACTGACTGTTTGAAAAGGTGTGGAAAAACACGAGGCCCATAGCTTCCAATGGAAGGGTAACAGCTAATCTAAACAAGCAAAAATTCATTCAGAAAATTGGTAAACTTGGAGAAATTTCAAACATTTCTGAAGGCAAATCTCCAGGGCATTTCTTTGAAACAATGAAACAGTATGGGATCTGAATGTTATGAATGTTCTAAGATCAGAATTGACCTTGATTCCATAATCACAAAAACTACAAAACAATTTGCACCGTGGCATGTGCTTTGAGGATAAAGGTCTTAACCTCACCTCACATCAGTAAGAAGGAAACACTGGAGGATAAAAACTTACAGAGCTAAACATAAAATTCTTTGTACTTGATTTTGACTCAATTTTCTAAATCATAAACAGATACACATAAATAACCAAGTGACCAGGAATGGATAATCCTGGTTCTTCAAACTATTAGGTGTGGCCCACCAAAACAGATGTTGAATTATGATTTTTTTAATGTGACATAATAGTAAAATAATGCTCATTAGTATCAACAATAATATTTATCACATGTAATATTCATCACATTTAAGTTTTCAATAATCTACCCAAAGAATTTCAGTTATTGGTACATTAAAAACATAATAAAGAAATGATAATAAATAAGTTTGATTTATCTTGACACCACCCATATTTTTATACTTGTCTATTGTGATGTGATGCTGCAAACTCCAACCTTGTATACTTGTATCAAAATGCTATTTGCAGGTATATCACTTAACATAAGTAGCACTTTAAGGCATGTTTTGACACATGCACACATGCACAAGTCACTCACTGGTTAAAAGGTTAAAAATGAAAATTAATCCAATAACCATATGCCCTCTCTTGGGAGGAGCATGGTGACATTTGTCCCCAAATGCTATTCCAAAATATAGCAAAGCTAGAGTGACTGGGTATCTAGAGGTAAGCTGTTCAACAGAGGGAGTCTTTAGGTCCCTGAATATGGCATTCCTTTAATGGTGGAACCCTCAGCAGACTTATGGGAAAGTTATGGCAAATTGAAGATGGCTGTGCATTTTTGCACAGCCAATGACCACGGGAAGTTGCCAAACAAATTAGCATTTAAAACACCTCCCTGGATAAAGGTGAGGACCAGGGATCACCGATAAGTGCTCTACACACTGCTTTCCATAAGGATACTGAAAAACAGCATTATCCAGCAGATTTTAGAGCACTGGGGGCCAAGGAAAAGTCAGCTTTCCCAAGCCACAGTTCAGAATCTTCAGAAGAACAATGGGTTCACCCAGTACCTTCTGCTTTTGGGAAATTAAGAATCTTCAGATTGACAAGTTTTATCCCACTGGGTGATACTCCTTCATTCCTTAATGAAAGAAGTTTTATGTAAATTTAGGTATTTATTTTTTTTTTACTTTGAAATAAACAGCAAAATGGTAATTAGAGTGTTAATTTTGGAAAGTTTTAAGTGAACTATGGGGCTGGATGACTTGGAAATACGATTTAGAAATGAATTATAAGAATCCTTCCTGTGGGTTATTTAAAATCCTATTAAAATATATGAGTATTGTAAATCTAAGTGTAAGAAATCTTCCCATGGGAAAACGTTGTGGATTAGAAGAAACTGGGGTAAGAGTAAGCTTTGAAAGGTGGATGCTAGAGGCAACCAGAAAGAGCTAAAAATCACAATTAAAAGAGAAGAGACCCATTAATACAGGATGGAGAAAAATATTTTGATATCGGAGGAATTCTATAGTTGGCAACAATGCACTCAGAAATTTATCCTAAAAGTCTACTATCATAAAAATGTTTTAAAAGAGAAAATAGAAGAGGATACAATTGAGAGCCAGGGTATTTTGGATGTGGGTTTAAAAATGACAAGAATGATACGAAAAAAAGATGTAACAAAGTACTTGCAAACAAAACCAGCTGATTTCTTAATAACTAAAAGAGATTCACAAATAATAAATCAGAATAGTGACTTGGACAACTTTCTTATCTTGGACTTATTTTGGACTTACAAAAGAAATGTGCTATACTTGTGAAGGAGTTCCTGAGAAAGACAAACAGAAAATGAAAAGAAATCAGCTTTTGAGACATCATTTAAAGGGAATAAACATCAATATAGATGCTGTTATTTTTGGTATGTGTTAAACTTGCAACTTGCAGGAGGATTTTCTGAAAAGAGACAGGAGAAAATGATAAGAAATTAACTTGTGGGACCCTATTTGAAGGGATTAAAGAGTAAGATTTTTAATATGTTGCTGTTCCTAGTGACTCTTAATGGATTTTTCTTGAATGATGAGGCTTTAAAGGTTTGTTTACAGGTAAGAGATAAGAGATAAGATTAGGGGAACAAGGATATTTTTGTTCTATTTAAGAGAAAATAATAAGTTACTGTTTTAAAAGTAAAGGATAATGAAACATATTTTTGATTGACGTTAATATATATTGTTATTTCTGGTAACTTATTGTACTTTTGCTGGTTAGGATTGAATGGTGAGATTTTATATATATTTTAGATGTGATACGAGAACAGATGTATAAGCCCTACCCCAAAATAAACTCTAGTTTTGGGGCAAGGCACACATCTAAAAATCAAGTTAGGGTGGGGGTGGGGGGGTGGAGCTGCCCCACACACCCCGAACCCACTTACTTTGCAGCCAGGCCTCTCCTCCCCAGCCCACTTCTTTTGCGGCACCCTAGGCCTGCATTTCACAGTCAGAAGCCTTTCCGGAAGGCCTCTGCAGCCGAGAACAGAGCTTTGGATTGAACCCATAGCTCAGATCTCAGCTGCAGTGGCCTTCCAGAAAGGCCTTTGACTATGAAATGCAGGCCGGAGCTCCATTCTCAGCTGCAGAATGAAACTGCTGCTTTGGCCACAAAAGAAGTGGGCTGGATGGGCAGGGCTATCGGTGCCAGAGGTGAGTGGAAAACACACACACAGAGCCCCCCTGAAAATAAGACCTGGTGCCTCTTTTGGAGGCAAAAAAAAAAAAAAAGTCCGTGTCTTATTTTCGGGGAAACACGGTATGTAGGGCTTTAAAGGTGACAGCCAGCTCTGGGTTGGGGTTAGAGTTAGGGTTAGAGTGTGAGTGACTGTGAGCAAAGGCTATTGATCCAGAGAAGGCCATATCTAGTGTATATTATTTTAGTCTGCATTGGTCCTCTTGCATACAACCTTCACTTACTGTGTAAGTAGGAGCAATGAACCCTGAAGGACTCTACATGGAGGTTACGTCTGTCTGGGGAAGCATTACCTAATCCAAAATGAAGGATAGTCTATCTCTGGATATGGCTGACTTCCAAATATACAGACTTGTCTTGAATGGATTCAGTCTAAGCCTATTTTTTCCTATACAGAACCTAACATCCGCAAGAGATCAAATCAAGATATCCTGATTAGCCCAGGATACAGATATATGACTGAATATTATCAACATTTTGATGATACCTCAAACCCCATGATGATGGAACACCACTCCCAGCAGCTTCAAGGAGATTTTAAATAGTAGTAGGGAACAATTGAACTTTCAAGTAGCCAACTGAAGAAAATTGGCTCCCGTTTCCCAATTCTGACAGACAATCTAGGAAGACGATATCATGGTTAATAGTGCCCAAGAGGATTGGGATAATCATATCCCTCTATCTCATGCGCACCAAAGTTGATCAACAAGAGCAACCACTGCAATTTTGATCCCATATCCAGACCTGAATCTCAACCCCAATGATCCAGATAATCTGTTTCGATCAGGGCTGTTTGTAATTATAATCCAATAACTTCATATAACTAAGTGACCAAAAATAATAGAAAGTGAAAAAATAGTAAAAGCAATGAATTCTAAAACAAAACATTTTGTTTAAAATGATGTATAAAAGTAAAAAAACATTACCTGGATTACTTCAACTTTTAATTCTTCTCGCTCTTCTTCAGAAATCACATTGGTCAAATCAACATCAGTGATGGTGTCACCATCTGTCTCATGGAATGTTTGTTTTTCTAACAGACCTTTGGAAATAACACAGAGAAGAATGAAAATATAATATAAAGACTCCTTCAAAGCAAGCTTGATTCCTGGGNGGTCGCCAGCCGGCACTGTCTGGCTGACGGCACCCTGAGGAGACCCACTCTGTGGGAGCGTACCGGCCGATGGGAGGTAATCTGCGGCAGAAGGCGGTCTCGGAGATATCCAGGTCCGATGCCATGGAGCGCTTTGAAGATGATGACCCACACCTTGAAGCGCACCCGGAAGGCTACCGGCAACCAGTGCAGCTCGCGCAGCAGTACCTTCACCCAGTACCTTCTGCTTTTGGGAAATTAAGAATCTTCAGATTGACAAGTTTTATCCCACTGGGTGATACTCCTTCATTCCTTAATGAAAGAAGTTTTATGTAAATTTAGGTATTTATTTTTTTTACTTTGAAATAAACAGCAAAATGGTAATTAGAGTGTTAATTTTGGAAAGTTTTAAGTGAACTATGGGGCTGGATGACTTGGAAATACGATTTAGAAATGAATTATAAGAATCCTTCCTGTGGGTTATTTAAAATCCTATTAAAATATATGAGTGTTGTAAATCTAAGTGTAAGAAATCTTCCCATGGGAAAATGTTGTGGATTAGAAGAAACTGTGGTAAGAGTAAACTTTGAAAAATGGATGGTAGAGGCAACCAGAAAGAGCTAAAAATCACAATTAAAAGAGAAGAGACCCATTAATACAGGATGGAGAAAAATATTTTGATATCGGAGGAATTCAATAGTTGGCAACAATGCACTCAGAAATTTATCCTAAAAGTCTACTATCATAAAAATGTTTTAAAAGAAAAAATAGACGAGGATACAATTGAGAGCCAGGGTATTTTGGATGTGGGTTTAAAAATGACAAGAATGATACGAAAAAAAGATGTAACAAAGTACTTGCAAACAAAACCAGCTGATTTCTTAATAACTAAAAGAGATTCACAAATAATAAATCAGAATAGTGACTTGGACAACTTTCTTTATCTTGGACTTATTTTGGACTTACAAAAGAAATGTGCTATACTTGTGAAGGAGTTCCTGAGAAAGACAAACAGAAAATGAAAAGAAATCAGCTTTTGAGACATCATTTAAAGGGAATAAACATCAATATAGATGCTGTTATTTTTGGTATGTGTTAAACTTGCAACTTGCAGGAGGAGTTTCTGAAAAGAGACAGGAGAAAATGATAAGAAATTAACTTGTGGGACCCTATTTGAAGGGATTAAAGAGTAAGATTTTTAATATGTTGCTGTTCCTAGTGACTCTTAATGGATTTTTCTTGAATGATGAGGCTTTAAAGGTTTGTTTACAGGTAAGAGATAAGAGATAAGATTAGGGGAACAAGGATATTTTTGTTCTATTTAAGGGAAAATAATAAGTTACTGTTTTAAAAGTAAAGGATAATGAAACATATTTTTGATTGACATTAATATATATATATTGTTATTTCTGGTAACTTATTGTACTTTTGCTGGTTAGGATTGAATGATGAGATTTTATATTTTTTTTTAGATGTGATACGAGAACAGATGTATAAGCCCTACCCCAAAATAAACTCTAGTTTTGCGGTGAGGCACACATCTAAAAATCAAGCTAGGGTGGGGGGTGGAGCTGCCCCACGCACCCCGAACCCACTTACTTTGCAGCCAGGACTCTCCTCGCCAGCCCACTTCTTCTGCGGCACCCTAGGCCTGCATTTCACAGTCAGAAGCCTTTCCGGAAGGCCTCTGCAGCCGAGAACAGAGCTTTGGATTGAACCCATAGCTCGGTTCTCAGCTGCAGTGGCCTTCCAGAAAGGCCTTTGACTGTGAAATGCAGGCTGGAGCTCCATTCTCAGCTGCAGAATGAAACTGCTGCTTTGGCCACAAAAGAAGTGGGCTGGATGGGCGGGGCTATCGGTGCCAAAGGTGAGTGGAAAACACACACACAGAGAGACCCTGAAAATAAGACCTGGTGCCTCTTTTGGAGGCAAAAAAAAAAAAAAAAAAAAGACCGTGTCTTATTTTCGGGGAAACACGCTATGTAGGGCTTTAAAGGTGACAGCCAGCTCTGGGTTGGGGTTAGAGTTAGGGTTAGAGTGTGAGTGACTGTGAGCAAAGGCTACTGATCCAGAGAAGGCCATATCTAGTGCATATTATTTTAATCTGCATTGGTCCTCTTGCATACAACCTTCACTTACTGTGTAAGTAGGAGCAATGAACCCTGAAGGACTCTACATGGAGGTTACGTCTGTCTGGGGAAGCATTAACTAATCCAAAATGAAGGATAGTCTATCTCTGGATATGGGTGACTTCCAAATGTACAGCCTTGTTTTGACTGGATTCAGTCTAAGCCTATTTTTTCCTATACAGAACCTAACATCTGCAAGAGATCAAATCAAGATATCCTGATTAGCCCAGGATACAGATATATGACTGAATATTATCAACATTTTGATGATACCTCAAACCCCATGATGATGGAACACCACTCCCAGCAGCTTCAAGGAGATTGTAAATAGTAGTAGGGAACAATTGAACTTTCAAGTAGCCAACTGAAAGTTGCTCCCGTTTCCCAATTCTGACAGACAATCTAGGAAGACGATATCATGGTTAATAGTGCCCAAGAGGATTGGGATAATCATATCCCTCTATCTCATGCGCACCAAAGTTGATCAACAAGAGCAACCACTGCAATTTTGATCCCATATCCAGACCTGAATCTCAACCCCAATGATCCAGATAATCTGTTTCGATCAGGGCTGTTTGTAATTATAATCCAATAACTTCATATAACTAAGTGACCAAAAATAATAGAAAGTGAAAAAATAGTAAAAGCAATGAATTCTAAAACAAAACATTTTGTTTAAAATGATGTATAAAAGTCAAAAAACATTACCTGGATTACTTCAACTTTTAATTCTTCTCGCTCTTCTTCAGAAATCACATTGGTCAAATCAACATCAGTGATGGTGTCACCATCTGTCTCATGGAATGTTTGTTTTTCTAACAGACCTTTGGAAATAACACAGAGAAGAATGAAAATATAATATAAAGACTCCTTCAAAGCAAGCTTGATTCCTGGGTCTTCACGGACAAGTCATAGTGGGGAGACACAAAGAAAACACAAATACAGATAGTCCTTGATTTGCAGCAGCAACTGAGCCCAAAATTTCTGCTGCTAAGCGAGACATTTGTTAAGTGAGTTTTGCCCCATTTTATGACCTTTCTTGCCATAATTATTAAGTGAATTACTGCAGTTAAGTTAATAACATGGCTGTTAAGTGAATCATGCTTCCCCATTGACTTTGCTTGTCATAAGATCACAAGAGATGATCACATGGGGGACACTGAATGGTTGTAAGTGTGAAAAAGGTCATAAGTCACTTTTCCCAGTGCTGTTGCAACTTCCAATGGTCACTAAATGAGCTGTTGCCAGTCAAGGACTAGCTGTAAGAAATAATCATTAGTGTTTCATTCTTGAAAGTATAAATAGGTGTACAAGTCCAGCTTTCTAGAAATAAATTTATAACATGAACACAAGCAGTTTAATAATTTAAGTGTAGGGTGTGTTCCTTGTGTTAAGAGAAAGTGAACAACTTGATATATACATTAGGCCAGTAGTGGCGAACCTATGGCACGGGTGCCAGAGGCGGCACTCGGAGCCCTCTCTGTGGGCACGCGCGCCGTCGCCCCAGTCCTAGGCCTTCAGCTGGGTTTTATAAAACCTTTTCGCTTTAGGCCTCCGCCACCGTGTGCAAAAAAAAAAAGGTTCAATTAATCAGTCAATTTCAACTTCTCGTGGGAAAAAAAAGATCTTGCAAAGTTGGAATTGATTGATTGAACTTTTTAGTCCCACCCAGTCTGCTGTTACCACGCCCACCCAATGGGCCACACCCACCTAATGGGCCATACCCACCTGGCATCCGATGATGCATAAGTGGGTTTTGGGTTGCAGTTTGGGCACTCAGTCTCTAAAAGGTTCGCCATCACTGCATTAGGCTGTCCAAGACTATCCAGTAAATATTTTCAAGCTCAAATAAAACTTATCCTTAGGATCCTCGTACTCAGTTTTCCATATAGATTGTCAACTCGTTTGACCATATGACTTACTTTGCTCAATACGATGTACTGGACGTCTTTATTATAAAGAAGATTTATAATAGATGGCTTGAATTTAGTTTTAAAAATAGAACCAAAGGTTCTTGAGACCTAGTACAAATTTATGAAGCTTAAAAATTGTAGACATGCTGTAAAATATCAGGTCCAAATTTTCTACAGAGAACAGTACATGTTGACCAACTAACATATGTTCAATTCTTTGCTGCCAGATCTAAAATTCAGTTTTTCTCCATTACATATACTTTGTACGGCTCATTAATTTAGACCTTATGATGATTTAAATGGCACAAAAATATATTCAAAAGAAATAACAAAGGAACTTTGGAAGGAAACAGAGCATCTGTGTAATTTCCAAAGAGCTATTCAGTTCAGGTAGTTACTAAATGCCTTCACATTTCTTTATGTATTCTGGTTAAAATGTCAACCTTAAGGGAAGTTAATTAAAGCCAATTACATCATTCATAAGCAATAACATCATACAAAGTTACTGTACTTCTTGTTCTGTTCCTTAAACTAATATTTTAATTCTATAGATCTTGTAAAGCAAACCACTACTGCACAGTTGTTTAATATTAAAAGTGATGTAGCAACCTCATGCTTCTGAAAATACTTTTCCTGAACCACACCACTTTATTTCAATAATAAACCAGATAGGGAGAACAAGGAGAAGACAAATTTCCTGCAACTGATCAGACCTAATATTAACTGTATAAAAGAAATGGAACCAGTTCTTAAGAACAATTAAAATGTTCAGAAAATAGCTCACAATTCATTCTCAGGACATAGATTTTGGAGGTCAGAAGAGTCAGTATTAAGATATGTTGGATCTTACTTCTAAGGATAGAAACAAATTGACTTCATTGTCCTTTTATCCATACTCTAACCCAAATTTACCTCATCTCTTTGCTGCCATTTACCAGCCACCCAGTTTTTTTGCAGTAGCTCTGTAGTTCATGGCAAAGAAGTGACAGCGTTGTCTTCTTGGGTTCAGGAATAGCTAAATATGAATAAACTCATGCAGGAAGAATATTTCTATGACAAACAAAATCAGAATGATAAGATGAAGATAAAGGAGTGTTTTTCCACTAACAATGGACAGTTGTAAAAGCTGTGTATTAAGAAAAAGCAGGAACCCAGATGCTTTCAATTATGGATTAATAGTTACTAAAAGAACCAATCAATCAGTCCTGGATTAAATAAAGACTGACTGATCCCTTGAAGTGATGAGTAGCACGCAGAAACTAATTTGGGGGCATGTAATGCAAATATATGATGGAGCAGAAAAAGCAAATAGAAGAAAGAGAAGACAAGAAGTATGGGCGGAATCAAGAGATCAGTGTTATCTCCTTAGAAGAGCTACAGGTTTTCAAATCAGGTTAAAATGATGGACCTTGATTCTTACAGTTGCCAATGACTGAGCCCAAATAATTAAATCAAATAATGATATATAAAGGAGTTCGAGATCTGTTACTAAATTTACTGGTTGTGCTTAGTGAAACCACACAGTAATGTAGCTGATTAGTATTTAATTTGGATTGCAGCTTTTATTATGCAAAACTTACTGTACCAATGAAGTAAACATTATACAGCATATGAGCTAGGTCAGGGGTAGGCAACCTTGGCTCTTTTATGACTCGTGGACTTCAACTCCCAGAATTCCTCAGTCAGCCATGCTGGCTGAGGAATTCTGGGAGTTGAAGTCCACGAGTCATAAAAGAGCCAAGGTTGCCTATCCCTGAGCTAGGTTAACAGAAATTATATAAATATAATCATTCACATTTTTCTACAAAATACGAAAATCCAAAATTTAATTAGGCATTTTTTTGTTTTCTTTTTTGTTTACTGCTAGCTGCCTTGAGTATTATTCATTGGTAGGAATGGAGATATATATCAAATAAATAAGAAAGAACCATAGTCACTTATTTTATTTCACTCAGCATTAACAGGTTTTAGATGCACAATAATTTTCTATACAGGTATAAGCTATACTGGATCAGGCCAGGGTTTATTTTAATCCAGCATTTTGTTTCTCATATTAGCCAATAACTGTTTGTTTGCAAGCAAGAAATGGAGACTTCTCCTGCCATTTACCAGGACATACATTACTGCAAAAGGAACAAAAGAAAACACGAGTTACAAGGGCTGCATTTCTTAGTGAATGGGATTCTACTGAACACGAACCTCCCTTCTAGTACAGCAGAAGGTAAAGCATTGAAATGAGAAAAAGTAACACTCTGCAGGGTGCTGGACAAAGGATGAATAAGCAAATGGAAATATAAAGTAGTTTTGGATTGAAACCCACTAGTGGTGATTGGCTAAAGTGCCCAAATCCCTCTGCTACATGATATTGAAAATTTTCCAACGGATTTTTCATGGCAGTTTTCTTTAAATCCAGGGGAAGTAGAAAAAAGACAGGCTGTAACCACACAGGTCAGCTAAGAGTTTTCACTTCCCACCTTGATGAAAATTCATCAAGGAGAATTAACAGGGTCAGTGAGCCATTAGAGGACAAAAGTTAAAGCTAGTAAAAAAGCATGCAAATGTGGCTTCTCGCCTTCAAAGGGTTTCCATGCAGATTAAAGCTTTTGGGACACAGCATGGGACCTAGAAAAGTGCTTAGACTGAACCATGTACTGGGCCTTTAGTTCACTGTAAATGCATACAGGAGCACTGTAGGACATCTGAGATATAATTTTAGGTTTTAAAAACAGCAGTGGCAAGCATGCATCTACCCACTTTAGAATGGAAAAGGCCTAGAATTGCCCTAGCACTGCTGTTAGCTTTGACAAAGGTGGATCTGATTTGTTCCCTCTAGCTTCTGGAAGCTTGGGAAAATATGCCAAGGTATTTAAAAGCTGGAACCTGTTCAGATTTATTATTTCTAATTTACCACCGAGGTTAATGCAACTAGGTCTCCCAAGAAGAGCACAGTTTTGGTTTTGGAGTCATTGATTATAATGAAGTATAATATTCCATTAAAGCTTGCACAACTCTCCTAAGCCCACTTGGATAAATGAAAGAGGTGCTGAATCGTTGGCATACAACAGCACTGCCCAATACCTGTCACTAATTTAGGGTGGGAGAAGGGATATCCACAGGGATGGAGTTAAAAAACTCAAGATGGCAGTCACACCCATGTCTTCAAAGCCCCGTTACTTTTTACGTGCATTCTACATTTATGATTTGTGTATGTTTACATTTCATGGTGTGATGTATGTGAAAAGGGTGGAGCTCTGATTGTATAGTTGAGGCTGCCATCTTGATTTTTCCAATTCTATCTGAGCAGAGCTCTGAATAAAAGAAAAGAAATATGACCTGTTTTTAATAAATTCCTAAGAAATACAGTTTCATGTTCCTTTCTACTTAAATTAACATTATTTGGAGATTTAATCTTTCTCACTCTCTCTTTGTCCTGAAAACACAAACAATATTCAATAGGATTGAATGTTCCTTGACAATTGCTATTAATACTTAAAAAGAGCGGAAAATTCTTTTTCATCTGGATTAATTTGTCACCAATGCAAAAGGTTATCAGCTTGAACTCAGTAAGTTATGTGTATTCCTACTCTTTCCTCTAAGCAATGCACCTTCCTGGTCAGTTAGATCTTCTGAAGTAGATTAGCAATAATAATGTTTGTTCTGATTTTTGATTATGGTTTTTGATCTTTTTTTAAAAAAAAATATCAGACTATTAGGAGTTCCGAACATTCAACTGCTAGAAAGACAGATATAGCCATTACATGCTGGAACCCATTTCTAATGATCTTTTGTGAGGGAGTCAGCTTTTTTATTCTAGAATAACCCTCCAATATTAAAGATGTATATCATATACCAAGTGGGCAAAAAGTGTAAAAGATAACCAAACACCATTATGGTAGAGTCTGAATAAGAGCTGTTCAAGAAACTGAGAACCCACTGTTCAAAATCTTTTCACCACTATTCAAAACGCTTCCCAACACTCTACAAAAGATTTTAGAAGAATGCCTGGTACTTCAAAATGCTTATTCCCTCAGGAGGCACTGAACTATACAATAATGTTTTCTTCTCCTTGCAACCTTTTCATAACTCAAAACAACAAACATTAAAGATTATAGACTCTACACTAACACCTCATAATGTGTGGGAAGTATATTAGCAGCAGAAGCATTACATGAATTCTGGGTAATCCTTCACAACAAGGTTTAACTGTTGAAATCGGTTTGGCAACTTTTTATTAGAAAAGTGAACTGAAGGTGTCCTACTCGTCAGTTATTTAGCTCAATATATAGTAATTAAGTGCCACACAGAGCAGAACTCCAAAATCAAATTGCTATCACTCACAAATCTCTCTCATACCTGTGAATATTTTGAGAGCAAAAGTTTTATGAAACTGTCAGAGAGCAGGCACTGGTTAAAAAATGGCTCCGGCTTTTCTGGAGGATCCAGAATCCAGCTGCTGACTCACCCCCCCATCCAGAAATCAGCAACTGACTTTTCTGAATGATCACTATCATTCAGTTTACACATTATAGTCTAAGATTAATAAACTGAGAGACTGGCATCCAAAGCATGCTCTCCCCAGCAAGTCCCACTCAGATCCATGAGTTTTAACACAAAGCTGGAAGTTGCAACTAACAATGACTCTGAGGTGTGAATAAACACAACGAAACAAGTTTCTTTCAATTATTTGAGAATAATTGCATGCATTATCAAAACATTCATATTTAAACTGCAGCAGTTGTACACTTTTTCAGTCTGATGCAATGCATGTTTTACTTGGAAAGAAATCTCACTTAGCACAACGAGTGATATTGTGCAAAATTACATTCAATCCCTTTATTAAGACTAAACAATAATGAATGAGTACATCCATTTAAAACAACTTCTCATTTTGCGAACTTGTTTCCAATGTTCATTTTTTACTCACAAGATAGCAGTGTGAAATTATCCCTATAATAAATTAGTTGGCAGAATGTTATATAAATAGTTTCTTTCAGAAATATTCAAGCATGTCTGCAGAATAGCAAATGGCACTGGCTAAAATTTTCTGGATTTTTTTCTAAGGACATGAAGAACATACTTTTAAAAAAGAGTAATATAAAAGCCTTCCTCAGTGATTTCTTAGATTTAGAAACCGATATTGATATAACTAATGGAGTCACAAGAAGAGGATTATAGACTCTATAACAGGATAGAGGTCATTAAGAAGCAAATGCTCCATGGAAGAGCTCTGATTTAACTAGCTCTCTCTCCACTAATAAGAAGCATTTATTAACAAAATGCAGGCATGAAATCAGAGATATAAACAGAAATAGCAAATAACATAAGTTCATAAAGTTCACTGACCAAAAGGAAGCAAATGGTACAAGGAACAAAGAGTGATTCTGACATTTACTTTCTATTGCCAAACCTGTTATACAGCAATCCAAGCAAAACTCCTTAAGAGACAATGCTGCAAATACCGGTAGCTCTTATGGGACAATTGTCTTTAATACACCAAAGCTGTATTCCATAATACATGGAAAAAACTAGAAGATAATTTGAAAGTAATGGCATTCCCGACGCTCATAGATGGACAACGGATCGCATTCTAGTCACCAAATCAAGAAAGGAGCTTTGCTTTGCAACCGGCAAAAACTCTAACAACGCAAAATTATAAAGAAGAAAACGAGGTTTTTTTTTTTACTTTTACTGTATTTGAATGAACGTTTTAAGAATACACAGGAGCCATTTCGGAGGGAAACTGGAACGGGAGAGTGTCCCCAGTACTTTGCCGTGGCTGTTTCAGTGCTTCGATGGGTTCCAGTTAGCAAAGAACTAGAAAGAATATTTACTAGGCTGCGTCTCTTTGGTGGGAGAGTAAAAGTAACGGAGCACGCCGTTGCTTCCCGAAGAAACCGGCATTAGGTTGGGATGAAGGAGACCCAGAAGAACAGGTTCTCAGTTTTTCTCACCAGTGGACTGCTTATGGTTCAAGCTACTGATGAAGACTACCGACCCAGCCACGCGGGACTCTCAACTTTCTTAAAACATCTCCAGTACTGAGCTACTCAAGGGACCTCACTCAAAAAAAAAAATGTACCTTAAAATAAAACGCGGGCTCTATTTCCGTAACCTTCGAAGATCCACAGGAAAAAAAAAATACTGATTTATCCCAGAACGCCGTATCTTTCTCTCTCGTCTATTACGGTTATGATTATTCTGCAAGAGGAACCTTTTCAGAACTTTCTCTGATTGTTGCAACCAGAGTAAATGGTTAAGCTTTGGGGCTGAGGTGACCAGCCTGAGGATTGACACCACCCCCTCCTCCCGAAAAACCCAAATACCGACCAGAAAGGGAAAGGGAGGAGGAAAGAAGAGGCTGGAAACCTCTTACAAGAAGAATGGGAACAAACGCGCGCCGCTTCCCCAGAAGGACCAGCTAAGCCACGCACCTTGCGCCTGTGTTTCCATTGTCCCGCCAGCACTTCTCCGCCAGCGCTTCACCGCGGAGAAGACCAGCGGAGGGATCCGCGTCTAAAACGCGTCCGCTTCAATGCAGCGATTGCTGCTTCTGGTGATCGTCGGCGGCTCCCGCTTCGCCGCTCTTGCCCGTGCTCTGAGGCAGCGCCATCTGTCGGTCTTTTGCCCTCTCTGCCACAAGATTTCTGCTTTTTTTTTTTTTCTGTGTGGGCGCTTTGGGGGGAGATCGGTGTCAAACGTTAATTAAGCGAAAACAAATCCGTGTTTTTTTCTTTACCCAATGCTGGATTTAGGCTTTAAATAAGCAAACTACAACTTAGGGGTTCACAACAATCTGAAGGGCCTCACAACGGTTGGGTTTTTTTTGGCTTGTAGAATTTAGCGTGTTTTTTTATGTGAACTGTAAGTAACATTTTAAGCCCAAATTTTCTCTATTTTCAAGTTTACAATGAACAGAATTTTTGAGAGTAGATCCCAGGGGGAAAATGTATTTTTGAATTTTTACCTTGTTATTTGATAATAAAATGGTACATACAGTGCATTCATAAAGTATTCAGACCCCTTCACTTTTATCAATTTTGTTATGCTGCAGCCTGATTCTACAGTTGTTCAAATTTATTTTTTCTCATTAATCTATACTCAGTACTCCATAATGACAATGTGAAAACAGAAGTTTAGAATATAGAAGTTTAGTAAATTTATTAAAAAGAAAAAACTTAAATATCACATTGGCATAAGTATTCAGACCTTTTACAACAACACTTGAAATTTAGCTCTGCTGCCTCCCATTTCTCTTGATCATTGCTGACATGTTTCTACACCTTGATTGGAATCGACCTATTGTAAATTAAATTGACTGGGCATGATTTGAAAACGTACACACCTCTCTACAGATGGCCTCACAGCTGACAAAGCATACTGTAGCAGAGCAGAGGTCAAAGGAACAGCCTGCAGAGCTCAGAGATAGGATTATTGCAAGGCACAAATCTAGGGAAGGCTACAGTAAAATTTCTGCTGCACTGAAGGTTCCTAAGAGAACAGTGGCCTCCATAATTCTCAAATGGAAGACGTTTGGCACAACCAAGACTCTTCCAAGAGCAATCGGGGGAGAAAGGTCTTAGTAAAAGACATGACCAAGAACCTGATGCCTTCTACCAATCTGGGTTTTATGGCAGAGTGGCTAGATGGAAGCCTCTCCTCAGTGCAAAACAAATGAAAACCCACTTGGAGTTCACAAAAAAGCACCCGAAGAATGCTCAGATAGTGAGGAACAGAATCTCTGTTTGATGAAACCAAGATTGAACTATTTAGCGTCAATTCTAAATGTTATGTCTGGAGGAAACCAGGTACCGCTCATCACCTGCACAATATCATCCCAACAATGAAGCGTGGTAGCAGCATCATGCTGTGGGGATGTTTTCAGCAGCAGGGACTGGGAGACTCATCAGGGTTGAGGGAAAGCTGAATGGAGTTAAGTGCAGAGATATCCTCAATGAAAACCGGTTCCACAGCACTCAACCTCAGACTGTGCTGAAGGTTCACTTTCCAACATAACAATGATCCTAAGCACACAGCCAAGACAACACAGGAGTGGCTTAGGGACAACTCTATGAATGTCCTAGACTGGCCCAGCCAGAGTCCTGACTTGAACCCTATGGAACATCTCTAGAGCGACATGAAAATGGCTGTCCACTGATGATCACCATCCAACCTGACTGAGCTTGAGAGAATTTGCAAGGAAGAATGGCAGAAAATCCCCCAATCCAGGTGTGCAAAGCTTGTCACATCATACCCCAAAAGACTCGAGATTGTAATTGCTGCCAAAGGTGCTTCAACAAAGTACCAAGTGAAAAGTCTGAATACTTATGCTAATATATTTCAGTTTTTTCTTTTTAATAAATTTACAGACATTTCTAAAATTCTGTTTTCACTTTGTCATTGTGGAGTACTGAGTGTAGATTGAGAAAAAAATGAATTTCAACAACTGCAGCATAACAAAATTGACAAAAGTGAAGAGGGTCTGACTATTTTCTGAATGCACTATATGTTTTCAGTTGGGGTGGTGACAAGGTTCTATTTTGACATGCACCTTTGTGGTGTAATTTTTTAACAAGGGGCTCATCAAATCTAAATTCCACACTGCCTTCACCTGCTTAGAGCTTAGCATGAGCAGTTTGGTTCAATGGAGCTTTTCTTTACTCAGTTATACAAATTGCTACTGCTAATTCAGTCTTAAGTCTGTTAGGCAGTTTTAAATGTTCCTTGTTGCTGCTGCTGTGTTGTTTTCATATGGTTACCTTCTTACTCTGTGGCACTGTTTTTCAGCAAAAATACCCAAATGTTATTGCCTTGCCTTTTCATAGATTGTATATCTAAGCACTTTCTACAAATCAATTTCTAGGCCATTGGGATTCAGCAGCTGAACTAAATAGAAGGTTTGAATTTGTGGAACAGAGGTCCATACATGCATTAAGTATTAAATGATATAGTACAAGTAGCTTATTTATACAAAATCATACTAAAATATGGTTCACAAAACTACAGTGGTTGGGATGATGGATCATGCTAACTCCCAAACAGGTATGCTATATCATAGCTTAGTAAATATGAACTATGGTGAACTACATAGTAAACTATGTACTGATATCTTCTAAGTATAGCATAAATGTTTTCCTTGATTATGACCTCTAACTTCCGAGATAATATTTTTAATACCTTTTTTGTATAATCAGATGGTTTTAAAGTTAAGACTAAGAAGGTAAAGAAACCTGCTAAGTTACAAAATTTATATGGTGCCATAATTTTTTCTTTTCAGTTTCTTTCTTTCTAAGCTACCCAAAATATTCTTCACTTTAGGCATCTGAAATTACTTCACTGAAATTTGCTCACAAAGCAGCTTTAAATATGAATTTACCCACGAATGGAAATTATTAATGGCTTTCTTGGATGGGTTGACCCTTTTGTAATTTTCCCCATGCCACAAAAGAGAAACTGTTATGCAAATTATTTCAGAAAGAAAGATTGTGGATGCATTTCCCATACCTAGAAATGAAATGCATTTAACAACTGTAGAAGGATCACGTAGTTCAATACTGAGAAAAAACTGGACCTGAAAACTTGGAAATGTATTTACAAACATATACCTTAAGACACAAAAACAAATATATATCTATATCTATATAGATATAGATATATATTACTCTGAAATGAAAAAGAATGTGTTTAAAATTGATTGTGTAAGTGCAAGAACTCTTTCTAAGTGAAAGCAATCACCATCACTATAAAAAAGAATCTTAACATATATACTTAAGACCAGATGACATAACAATAATTTAAAAAAGATTACCGAATGTTTAAATTTCTGTAAATGGTTTAAAATCTTATATGTAAATATGAGGGTGCAAGGTAAAATAAATGCTGCTGGGTACGTATTATCCTGTAATGCAGCAGAATATATTTGCTGCTTCAGTTTCTATAGCTTGATGGAAGTATGAAAAGATTTTCTCTCTTCACATTTCTCCCACAAAGACCAGATACCTGCTTTTCTCATGTATACCTGCTTTTCTGCTTTAATAGTTAAATAGTTAAATAAAAGACATTCTTTTTTTAGGAAATATTGTCCTTTGGTAAAAGAACAATTTCATGCCCCCAAATCAATTGTGCCTCAGCTATTATAATTATTTTTAAAGATCCTCTAAATGATTGTTTCACCAGCAATAATTAAATGTATAAATATTTACAAGGTGAATATAGATTATGCTTAAGTTTATAATTGCTTTTGAAAGTTTAAATTTCAAAGTCATCTTATTTCAGCCCTGCAAGGTAGTCCAGATAGGAAGCATACCCAGAAATACCAACTCCATCTTTATTGTAAGGTTAAATTTACAGAATTTTGTGAACCTGAATGTACATCTCCTCCCCCTTTTTCTTTACACCTCAAGAAACTAGAAAGAGTCCCTTCTAAAATGTGCCATGCCCCCATTCTTTCTGAGAGCTCAGCTGCTTATCTGACCATTGCTTATTTGACTAGATCAAGTGGGTCTTCTGTGGGTCTTCCTCCTACCTCCCAAAGTCATTCCCATATACCACTGCATCTTCCTTCTGTGTACAGTCGTGTTTCAAAGAATAATCAACATGACTAAATTGACATAATTCAAGAATAATTCTTCAGGTTCTATGAAATCATACATAATTCAACATTTCCCATATGAAATCAAAGCTCATTAAAACATCTCAATTATTCTTTTCCTATTCTATCAATAATATCCATCACTGAGTTGCTGAGTTTCTTCATGGAATTTGCCATTTTAGAGATTTTGTCCCATTTATCTGATTGAACAGATTGATGTAATGTATGCTTCATTTTTAATGCTGAAATTGCTTCATCCAGGTCCAACATCTTATTTGATGCCTCCAGTAGACTGTTTTCTTTTCCAGCAAGCTGAAGATAGAAAAATGTCAAAATTATGTAAAAATACATTCTTCTTAAGGCCAACCTACTTTACCCAAAGGAGAGAGCATAAGGTGCCTACACTATATTTCTTAATTGTTCTGTCTTTAACTTGTCATTTGCTTCAAATGCAGCTATTCTTGCTGCAAATAGTACTTTTTGTGGTCCAATGACAGCATTGTAAAAATAATGATTTTCAGCAAGAAAACAGTATAAGAGAAAAAGTTCTGTCAGTTGTTGTATTCTGTCATAACAATTTACACAAAGGATACTATGAGCTTCTCCCAAAGTATTTTGCAATAATGGAAAACTAGACAGGATTTTAACTAGACTTAGATTTGTACTCCAATTGCTGTATGTATGAAATCAAATTGTATCAAAACAAGGGGAAAGAGCTAAACTGGTGAATAATACCTTCAGTCATTGAGTGGAAAAGATTATTTCCTTATCCCTCAAATTAATCCTAATTCAGACTGGATCGTTGTGCTATTTTTTTTTTCTTAAAAAAAGAGATGATCCTGGCTGTAATTCCATTAATAAACAGCATTTTTAACTTAAATGGATAGTTTGGTTTTATAGTAATAACTAAACTCCTCATAAATTAATAGCGAAATATACCGGTAATTTATCCCTTTTATTTTTCTCCCTTTTGTCATGTACTTGTTTCAAAATCTGCAAACCCTAACACTTTCTCCAGTACATTACAGATGGTTTCATTAACTAAATTACTTTGGATGTTTTCAAAAACAGATTCAGAGAGAGACCTTAAAAAAACAAAGCATAGCTCTATTCTTCAACTGACTAGCATAGGAAAAGAGATTATATTTGCAGGTAAATTTAATTTTGATAAAAGGATGAAATGTAAATTAGTAGAAAAGCTTAAAATACAATACAAAATACTACTTTTCTTTTTAAGCATCCATACCTTTATCTTTTTGGGTAGATTGTGAAATATTTTGATATAATAATAGCTCCTCCATCAATTCCTCTGTGATTTAAGTATTTTCATGCAATTTCAGCATACCATTATCTAATTCCTATATCCTCTTAAGTGGAATTTATATAAAATCTCATGCCACAACATATCGAGATTATTTATAAGTAGTGTGTGCATGTGAATGCAAGGCGTATACATATGTGCATGCACATGTACATGTAAGAATAGTATTTCCATAGCATTCTAATTTGATTACAGATGTTCTTTATTGTCCCCAATTTCTTTTCACAAATGATAAAAGAAATCACCTGTTTTTTTAGATTAGATGCAAAATCAATTAGCAGAGAATTCTCTCTTTTTAGTTCAATGTTGTCTTGTTCTTCTTTTTCTAGCATAGCTCTAACTTCAGCTATTCGGCTGCTTAATGTTGCAATGTTTAAATCAACAGTTGTGCTTCTTTTTTCTAACATGCTAATCTAGAATAAATCAACAACAGAAATAAAAAACCGGGAAGCAGAAATTTAAGAAATGTAAACATATGAAAATAAAAATGCCATAATTGTTTAGTTGATGTACATCGCTACAACAGAGAAAAAAAAAAGAGAAAATCTAGAGAAAATCAATAAAAAAACCTTGGATGAGCAACCTCCCTATCTCTCTGATGCCATCAGAAGGCCTGCCTCCTGCTTCCCCATTCCATCAAAGGGCTTGAATATTGATCATGAGAATAATGGACCCTCTGAAGATCAAAAGTTATTGACTAAGTTTCAGAAACAAGCAATCTGTGAAGAATATAATATTGGCGTGATGTTGAACCTTAGAGGAGAACTAGATGTTTTCAAGCATCTGGCTTCTTTGTAACACAAAAGCAAAGGAAAAATCAGCCGTAGGAAATGAATGTTTTGACTCAGTTGCACCCATCTGTTATTCTCTGAAAATGCTTCTAATTGCTTTAAAAGGATTTTGTTTAAAAAAAAAATGACTAAGCGCTAGTGCAGGATTTGATATGCACAGACTGTCACTGAACTAAGTGCTGGGTTATCTTTACACTTTATCTTTAAGTACTTACCAGTATGCATCATATTCCTGTATTACCATTACACATACAAATACAGGGTAAGGATCTGCATTTGTTAACCATTAAGTTCAAACTAGGTCTGCTTTATAACACATCCAATTAGTGATCATTTAGCATAATAGCCCTGTTTAGCTGGTAGCAGCAAAATGTCAGGCACCCATTTCCCATCACACTGAAGTATTTTATTTACTAAAGATACAAGGAATGATTCCTGTGCTGTTCTCTACACAAATAAGTAAGGAATTGATTGCTAGTTGTATAAAGTCATATTTTAAGTCCTACACAAGATCATACACATTTTGTTGTGATATCTGAATTGGCCTAATACTGATTTTGCTATTTTTTTTAATAGGCAGTATAACTCTTGTTTTTATGCAGTCATTCAACCTTATCTTCAAGTTCCTGGAAGGTGCTCATTTCTTGCTCCAGAAGGTCTTGGTATCTCTTAATCTCACATTGCAGATGCTCTTCCTGATCTTTCACTGTCAGAAACTGAACAATGCTCGCTGAATGGGTTGTATACACTTCTTCCTTGAGAACTCTTTCCTACAAATAAGGAAATGTGAGTTATTCATGAAGTTTCAAAGGAAACAGGTACATTTTTTTTAAAAGCACACCAGTCAACCCAAGATATTTAGAGCTATATAAAATAATGGAGCCTTGCAGCAGGCAATTTTCTGTGTTAGATGAAGTTTTGGGAAATAAATTGCAATCCAGAAAAAAGAGGTAGGCAATATGCATGGATGGGTGAAAATAAAGTGAGGGAGTACAGAAAAAGTGACTGAATCATTTTGAAACCCAAGAATAAATGAGAACCTTAAGAGAAGTTGGGTTCTTTTGAATAGGTCAGCCATAAATCTATTCGTGTGTATACATGGCAAAATAATTGTTTGTTCATAGTGAAAGGGAATTGAGACGTTCTAAATGTGAGAAAGGTGATTTTGGTAAAAGATGTGTATGAATAAAATCTATAAAATCATAAAATGTATGCAAAACATTAGGATGAAAGATTACAATCATATGTATAATATTGCATCATGTCTTTATAAAGAAAAATATCATTTCAAAGAATGTAGTCAAAAACAGTCAAGAGTAGAAGAGGCAAAAAAGACAGGGTAACTTTGATGGAAATGAAAAAAAACCAGGAGTGAAAGGCTAAACATGGAGCTTCCAGCAAAGTAAATAACATGATGAAATAAATGGAGATGAAATTGAAGTGAGGGAATGCTGGAATAAGTATTTTAGAGATTTACATGAGAATTATAATAAAGTATCAAACAAATAAATGTTATAAATGCTAGTGTCCCAGAAAAAATAGTAAAAAAGTCTAAATGCTTTCAAAAAACAGTAAAGTTGCTACTGCAGTTGAGGCACTTGGAGAAATATAAAGGTCTGGTTTTGTAATAGAATGGTTATGCAAGTTGTTTAATATTTGCAAAAACAGCACAATAATCCCCAGTGATTAGAAGTGATTGGTTATATATAGAAAAAGCTAATACATAATCTTTAATTTTATTGATCTGAAATGGGCAGCTAGACAAATTGAATAAATAAATACATTTGTTAACTGTGCCCAGAAAGGTACTTGGCAGAATTCTGACCAAGAGAGAGTAAAAAAAGGTGACAGTGAGCAAAATGTGATGTATTATGTCATCAGGGGATGCGCTGATGAGATTTTTCCTCTTCAAAAGTAAAATGTATGAATGTGAGAAACTAAATTTACTTTAAGTTAGTTCCTCTGTTAGGCAGGCTCATCCAGTCTTTATCTTTTGATCCCATTTTACTATGCTGCAGTTCCTAGTTAACAATATTAATTAATAGAGAAGAGAGCATTCTTCATCTTGTATAATAATCTTCCCACTGAGATCCTAGTGTAGGATTTTTGTCTTTTGAAAACATGTAAGATCACTTTGAATGTTTGCAAGTCCTTACATCCTTAACCAACTCTTCTTGTATCCTGGTGTTTAGATCATTCTGACCATATAGCTTTATTATTTAAAAATACTATATTTTGCTTTATTTTTATAGTAGAGAATTATTTAAGCATTAACATCATTTGCATGACACAAATGTCTACAAAATGTAGGCAAAATTTTGTCCCTTGAGAGGAAAAGGTAGAATGAATATTCAACTGGCCTATTTAGAACAGAAGCACACTTTAAAAAAAAAAATCAAAAGCAGTAGAAGCCAGTATATTTCCTCACATACTGTCAATCAGATATGTATATTCTTATTGTGGACGAGATTGTTATTTTTCTTACAATGTCTGTTTGTTTGACAAGTTCCAAAAACCTGGATTGCAAGAGATTATTTTCCTTGGTCAAAGCTGCATAATCATCCGCTATTTTACTTCGTAAGAGACAATCCTGTTCTGCCAGTAGCTCCCGCTCATGAATTTGATGGTGCAGAAAAGATATCTCATTCCTACAGTAATTAAAAAATATGAGAATATCGATCTAAACATATATCTTCCACAATTTGCTATCAACCTAATGCCATAGGCCATAATTCTCATTGTCCCTAATTTTGATTATGACAATTATCTATTGTTGAAGAAGACAGAAATGTATGACACATGTAGCTAGGTTGGGAAAATGAATATCTATATCTATATCTATATCTATATCTATATCTATCTATCTATCTATCTATCTATCTATCTATGTAGGTCTTTGGTTATTCGGGTTTTCTCCCGCGTAAAATTGGAAGTGTCTTGGCGACGTTTCAACGAAGTCCCATTCGTCATCTTCAGGCTGGTGTTTTCAGCTTGCTGTTGTTTGGCTTCGTGTTCGTGGTCGTGCCACATCTTTATGGTGGGTGTCAGTTTGCTTCATGTATGGATTGGAGGGGTTTAAAGTGGCTAATGATGCAGCTGTGGACTGGCTTCTAGTTTGTGGTCGTGCCTCATCATCTGTGTGGGTTTGGGTTTGCTTTTTGCGTGGATGTGTGGTGGTGACATCCTGTGTGGTCTTCGTGAGTGTGGGTCTGGTGTTAGGAACTCGTTTGCCAATAAGGGCGGGTTTCCAAATGGCTGGTAGGTGGGAGGTATCATCTCATTTATTCATGCTGTGTGGGCGTTTTTCTATCTCGATAGCTTCTCTGATTATTCTGTTGTTAAAGTGTTCAGTTTTGGCGATAGTTCTGGTCTTTTTAAAGTCAATTTTATGTCCTGTGGCTTTAAGGTGTTGGACCAGGGAAGAAGTTGGTTCCTCTTTTCTGACTGAGTTCTTGTGTTCTTCAATGCGTGCATTTATTCTTCTGTTGGTTTGTCCGATGTCAAACCCCTCCAATCCATACATGAAGCAAACTGACACTCACCATAAAGATGTGGCACGACCACAAACACGAAGCCAAACAACAGCAACGCAGCTCACCATCTCAAATCCCCCTGCAACTCAGACTAACCCGAGCACAACAAAGCCCCCTCCCAAACAGAACACTCTCCCATCCAATCAGAGCACAGCCAACCCACCATCCAATCAGAGCACAGCCAACCCACCATCCAATCAGAACACAGACAAGCCCCTTAACCAATCAGAACACACCTCCACCTAATCAGAACACAGCCAAGCTCCCACCCAATCAGTTCAAACCCCACTGGCAGTTAAAAGGAAGAAACAGCTGCGATCACACATTACTCCTAGAAGCACGAAGCTGAAAACACCAGCCTGAAGAACTATATATATATTTAAAAGACAACAAAGTGATCTTCTATTTTTAATGTTATTTTTAATAAATATATATTTCAAAATTTGGATTGCTAACAAAGAATTAAGGGAGAACTGGAATAGCCATTTCGAACTTTTTAGTTCTTTTCAACCAGACATACCCTTCTGAGATTCGAACCTGGGCTGAACTTAGCTTTCACTGATCCACTGTCAGCGTCTTCAGAGTGAAGTGTTGGGGGTGGTAAGATCTCTTATAAGCCTTGATAACCTAGTTTCTAGCGCCTAGAAGGCACACCAACGGCAACAACACCAGGAAGGAGAAGATGGATAAGGAGGGGAGGGAGAGAAGTTGTGGAACTGGAGTGCAAACAAGGGGAGGCGGGACAGTTAAGGCAATTACGGTCAGTCAGGACGAATGGCCCTATCACAAGGTCAATGAGTAAGAAACTAGGTTATCAAGGCTTATAAGAGATCTCTCCACCCCCAACACTTCACTCTGAAGATGCTGATAGTGGATCAGCGAAATCTAAGTTTGTTTTAGTATTGTAAATAGTTGCTTTTATTGTTTTAAATTTTTTAACAATAAACAGCTGATTTATATTTCTCCCGGAGTTCGAGGATTGTATATTATTGAACAGATATGCCCGGGATTCAGATTTTTACAGTCATTAAGGACTATATTATATATATATATCACTTTTTTAGTCAATGAATTCTGAAGCAACTTCACACTAATTAAAATACAAAACAAAGCTATTAAATAAGGCACATCAATAATATCAAAAATAAAATCAATAAAACAAATAAAGTAACAGAGCTTCATAGATTAATAATTAGAACATAATATAATCAGATTCAGAACCCCCTGAAACACATTTCCTTTGCCAGTCATATAAATAAATACCATCACAAAAAATGTAAAATGTGATAGTCTCAGAAGAGAATTCTGTAATTATAGAGTTCTACTTGAAAAGGTTTCATTCCAAACATTTACATAGTTTCCTACTCAAGTCTCCAGACAAAAACCTCAATATGCTAAATCCATTGGGAGGAACCATTAATGAATATTTTTTCTACGCTTCAAGCACTAATACTATCACAAATTAATAATTTAAGTATGGGTTTGCACCATTTATAAATACTTGCAAGGTTGAATATGGTATTAGTTTACCTAGCCTTCATTTTCTCCAAAATTCATTAATTAGTACCGTAATTCATGAGTAATTTGCTCATGCATTGCTGCTGTTTTCTTAAGGATTTTTTCTTCCAATTCATGTACTGCAGATTGCACTGCCAAGCATTGCTTTTTCTTTTCAGAAAGCTGCAACTCCATTGCCTTTTGCCGTTCTAACTGTTGCGTCACCTTTGTTTAAATATAACATGTGGTAGCAGATAAATATTCTACAGAACTGTAGTTCAAAAATAGTTAAGAGACATTTCCTCACTGAACAAGATTCATGGAATAAATACTCATATATCTAAAATTGGGTCTTAGAAATAACTTTTATGAACCTGTCAGGGAGGGAGGGAGGGAGGGAGGAAGGAAGGAAGGAAGGAAGGAAGGAAGGAACCTTTTTAGCAGGAATATCTAGATAGGTTTCATCATAATGCTATCTGTTTTTCCAGGATAACAACTCTGAGATACCCCTGCAGTGAGAGAGGAAAATACAGGATTGCATTCTTGTTTGTTTATACAAAACCTCCAAGGAGATATGTTTGGTATTATGTGCCCAGTTCAGTTTAGAAAATAAGATAGTATGTTGCTACCATGGATCCTAGGAGCCTTGCATACTATATAGCACACATGTCAAACTCGCGACGTCACGTGACGTCGCACAACATATCGGGAAAGTTTTGCCATTGCCGGCAATGGGGTGGGCGCAGCTTCTGCGTGATATGTCCAGCCCGTGAGCCGGCAGTTTGACATCCCTGCTATATAGTGTGTGCTATCTGATTTATCAAAGAACTAAAATATTTTCTCTTCTAACAACTCTCTTAATGATGATTTGGAGAAATCTCAGAAGAGGCAGAATATGTACTGCTTCTCTTGTCACATTTCTCAAAACATTTGTTCCATGACTTGCAGTATTGCAGAAGGGAGGAAGAATAGACTTGTTTATATAGGCGAGGAAAAAATGTGTGGCAACAATAGAATATGATGGACCACAACAGATGTCAGAATTTGCTTTCAATGGATTTGTGAGGAAAGTCTTTTCTTCTAATTGTCTTAGACAGAAGACTGTAAAGGAACCTTGTGTGTTTAGAGGAATGTTTCTTCCCTAGTCAAAAAGTGCCTCTGAACATTGATGACATGAAGTAGAAGGAATCCTACCCAAGAAATGTTTTTTTTTGCTTTCATTATACATCAACTTGGCATTCAAAAACAAAGCAGAACTCCAGAACTCCTAAGGATCTGATCGCCTGGCACATAGGGTGGAAGCCAAGAAATGGACAACAGAACAGCAAACAGCAAACCCAATGTCTGAAAGTATGATCCACCCTCAGATCCCCACCATATCTCACTCTGTCCATTGCTGTTGAGATAGTCCAGCTTGTTCCCTCAGCATCCCAGTCTACTCCCACTCCTCACTACAACACACTATTCACAATAAACATCTTTCCAGAAATCCAACTGGTTCCTGTTTCCCAAGTTTGCCAACCTCAGAGGGCTTGAGAGATGCACAGAAACAATGATGGCCATTATGCATGCATATGAATGCATACCCTTATTATGTAGGTGAAATATAGAATAAAGTCTCCCAGCTCTTAATCCTGTATATACATTACTTTTTTGGAGAAAAAAAAGATCAAATATATTAGGACTGGTAATAAATTATGAATAAAATAACCAATACCTTTGTTTTTAGCATAAGGATAGTTTGTTCTTTGTTTTTCAGATTCATTTGTTGCTCTTCCATTTGCTGCTTAGCGTATGAGATCTCAATGTGTTTTGCAGAGATTTGCTCATCTTTCTCTCTCTTCCATTGTCTGATTTCCTCTACCAAACCCTGTTTCTCTTTTAAATGCTGTTCTGAAAGTAGAATTTATAAAGAAATTTTTGCCTGCATAAGATAAGTAATGCTTTTCATACTTTTAATAAAAGCTCACTCCAACTGTGATCAGATTAACATAGTTGTAGATTAACATAACTCAAAACTTCAAAAAAAATAGTACAAATTAGAGATGGAATCCATGGACAAAAACATTTTGTCATGAATAAATAGTTTATTTTGCACACTGCCTATCTTATCTATTCATAGTGAAATAAATTACTAAGCTGGATGTTTTGTCTGATTGATTTCATAAGAATAGCTATGGTAGATTGTTGCAGCAAAAAAAAAAAGATCCTATAGCAGCTGAAAAACACCTGTGGTGGTACTAACCAATGATTCTTACCTTGTGGTGGGTATAATCAATAAATCATGGAAATCCACAAAGTTGTTTGATGCAACCCTGGCGCCTTGGAACTTGTTGGCGCCTCAACAATATCAACAAAATAGAAAATTTTATTCTCTGTAATATAAATACCCTATCTGTGATTTAGTTCCATCTCTTTTTAGGTTTCTTTAGATAGGCAAGGGGTGCGGTGAATGGCTAAAGCTTCTTTTAGAAAGAGTGTGGGACTTCTAGCCTTGAAAGAATTGATGCTGCATCCTCTTTTGAAGAAGCCATCTCTCAATCCAACTTTCTTTGAGAAATTCCACCTTGTGTACAGCCATCCCCTAGACCAGGGGTCCCCAACCCCCGGTCCATGGACCGGCACCAATCCATGACATGCCAGAAACCGGGTGGCGCAAACAAGCAAAGCCCCATTTGGGGGATGCAGGGAGCACATGAAATCATACCCCCTCTGGTCCACGGAAAAACCTCTCACCACAGAACCCTCGACGTTGTGTTTGGGGTATTTTGTTCAACTGAATATGCCAGTTGAACATATCTGGACCAGAATATCTTGGCAACCATAACTTGTGCCCTATGACCACATCAGTTAGATTACTATATTCAGAATTACCTTTGAAAACAATTCAAAGGGTCAGATGTTACAAAAAATGGCGGCCAAGGTAGTAGTGAATGAGAGCTGCTATTCATCTGGTGTCTTATGTTTACATCTATATATCATTCTAAGTTACAATTTGGTTTGTATATTTAAATCTAGGTGTGATATCTAAGTTCGGATAATTGTGGATTAGTTAATAAATCATGGTTAAATAAGCATTTCAGGTTTACCGGAACAGCTGCTGATTTATAACACAAGTCTGTACAATGCCACCACTTAGAACACCATTTTTCTCAATTTCTTCTGAAATTGACACACATGATTGTCAGTAACATCTGACTTGCTTGTAGACTGATTCTGGCTAAGCAGGGGTATCAAACTGGCAGCCCACGGGCCAGATGCATCATATCCAGGCTAGGCCCACCTCGGCTCCACAAACGCAAAAAACATTGTGATACATCACGATATATCACGTGACGCGATCGAGTTTGACACCCATGCTCTAGACTAGAGCACAGGTGTTAAACTCACCATGTCATGTGACATGTCACAACGTATCACAACTTTTTTGCATTGCTGGAGCTGGAGTGGGCGCGGTCTCCATATGGTGCAACCGGCCCACGGGCCGGCAGTTTGACACCCCTACTCTAGAAGAAAGCTTTAATAAGGCTCCCTCTTTTCTAAACCCAAAGATTCAACAAACAAGACCATATTATTTAGATATCAAGGGAACAGATTTTACTTCATCCACTTTCTGTATTTGAACTGCCTTTTGGAGACTAATTTATAATCAGTTATTCAACACATGAATATTTTCTTTTAGCATTTTTGTTTCGCCTAATTCAGTGGTTCTCAACCTTTTTAATGCCGCGACCCCAACCGGTCGTAAGTCGAGGACTAAACCGGTCGTAAGTCAAGGACTAAACCGGTCGTAAGTCGAGGACTACCCAACCGGTCGTAAGTCGAGGACTTTCCCTGCCCGGGAGCGCCGCGCATGCGTGGTTCCGCCCCCTGCGCCGGCCGAGGCGTAGCTGGCAAGCGGCAGAGATAGAGCAGGCCGACCACCAGCTGGCCCAGCCCAAGGGAGGTAAGGCACCCGCCGGAAAAGGGGAAAAAATGGCGGACAAAAAAAATGGCAGACAGCCTTGCTTGGCGACCCCCATGAAATGGTCGATCAACCCCAAATGGGGTCCCGACCCACAGGTTGAGAACCACTGGCCTAATTGAAAACAAGAAAAAAAAATACTATTTCCTGAAGATATTATTTAAAGCAATAATATACAAATTTACCACAGGATGGTGCTATTTTTTTAAAAAACCAGTCATCTGAAGCTTAAATATTATTTGTCTTTTTTAAATGGTTATTGTTAGCAGTCAACAGTTTCAACAAACTATATAATACTGGAATGATGTATCCTATGTTATGAATTTAGAGTGAGATTAAAAATCTGTCTTCGTCTGCTTTTCCTTTCTATATTTGCTGTTTGGCTTTATTGTCTGTTTAAATACATATTTCTATTTGCTAAATAACATAAGGATATGCAAGATATTGAAAATACTAGCTCTTTAAAATAATCTTTAGCATGCCTTTACTAAGGCTAAGCCTTGGTGATAAATTCATGATGCTGCACACCTTACAGAGGAAAGAGTGATTACAATACTATTATCTAGAAAACAACTTTTTTTTCAAGCACAGTAATTATTAGAATTTATTAGAGATTCAAGTATCTTGGATGGTTTTAGTAGAGTTTCTTATTCTTCGGCTATTTCTCATTGCAAAAGAATAATACCATAGGTTGGCATATGCAACATCTTTTTTCCCTAGCTACAGTGGTATTACTTAGTGATTTCAGTAGGGGAGTTTGGAGGGTTTTTTTTTGCAGGGTAATGGAAATGATTTGCAATAAAATTTTCAGAGTCCCCCCCCCAGAAATTAGAAGTCAACAAAAAAATCCAAATGTTTATTAAATTAAAAAAATAGTACTATGGGAACAGATAGCACCAAATCTATATTATTTTGAAAATGCTGAAAAAAATATTACCATTAGCCATGCTGATTTGGCTATTAAGTTGATTTCTTTCCATCTTCAGCATGTTTAAACCATCTTTCTTTCGCTTCATCTCCAGTTCAAGGCCATTAGCCTTACACTGTAATGTCTATAAAAAAATAAAATACTGTGACTTATAAAGTTATATTTACACTGAAAGAACAGAAAAGTTCAGTATCTTAAGGAGTTTATTTTAAACGCATGTTCCAATAAATTGGGATTTTACACATATTGTAATATTGAAAAATATTTTCGTACAGGTACTCTGACTTTTGACTATAATTGGGCCTAGCAATTAATTGTAAGTTATGAAAGTTGTAAAGTGGGTCATCAAATAATCAGACTCAATTTTACAACCTTTTTTGTGGTGATTGTTAATCGCATGCAACAGTCATTAAGCAAATTCATTGATTACTATGGCTGTTTTTTCCAAAAACAAAAAGTAAATGCCAGTTTCCAGAAAAAAAATGTTACAAATAGTGATCATGTGACCACAAGGCATTGCAAATGTGGGCCAGTTGCCAAGCATCCAAAATGTGGTCATGTCATAATCTCAGAACTGGGTCATATGATCGGTTGGAGAGTTCCATTGTAACTTTGGTTGCTAAGTGATTGGTTGTAAATTGAGGACTACCTGTATATATATATTTCAAATGCATTTGTTAGCCTCCTGTTTTCCTTATGTGTTCATTTTTGATAGCAAGTCCTCAATTGACAAATACATTCTGAAACTGCTGGAAGAAGCTACAGTAGCCTTTTTATTGTCCTCTAATGATAACCCACTAAGTAAATATGCAAAGAATTACTTTGGCATTGTTTGTCAAAAAGAGATAAAAATTACCTGTAGATTTTGTGTCATATGTTCCATTTCACATGCAAGGAGAGGCTGAGTATTAATTGCTTTTTTAGTCTGCTCACGAGTAATAATAAAAAGTTAAGGCAAAAGGATGAAATGTTAACTAAATAACTTTAATTAAAATTTAAAATAGAAAATAGCTGTCCAATTCTCATTCAGTTTTCACATTAATAAAATATTTAACTCCAATATTACAAATAATATTTTGAATATCCTACCCTTATTATTCTTAAATTCCTAGGTTTTAGTTAACCATAGTCAGAAATACATAGGATATAGAAACTTAGCTTCCAATTCAAGGAAATAAATTTGCTGTTGAAGATTCTTTATGTATTCAGATTCTATCCTTAATGATGTATTTTCCATTTCTAAAGGCAAAAATAAAATGAAACATATAATTATAAAGTTGTATTTCTTATGATTTTTTTAAAAAAGGTTTTACTCTTATACGGTACTTATCTCTTATAGTGACAGGATGGAAGCTCAAAAGTAATGTTAGAAAGTATTACTTAGACTAGCAAAGGTTCCCAAACTTTTTTATACCCCACACCCCTAGAACGCTTCTGATATATTCTCACACCCCTTACAAAAGTTTGAAATAACAGCAATGAATTATGCATATACACTATAATTTTGAAAACCCAAGTTTTCGCATCCCCTGGAATATCATCTCGCACCCCTGGTTGGGAACCCCTGACTTAGAGAATGGGTAATGGAAGCTTGGAACTAATTTCCAGTGTAGGTACTGGGTCAATTATCAGTAACTGAGTTTAAATATGCTTGGGGAAAAAAACACGTCCATTATCTGACATACATACATACATACATACATACATACATACATACATACATACATACATACATACAATGAATAAATTAAAAATAAAACAACAACCTCCCCTCAAAGGGCATTTTAGTAAAACTAATGAAAGATTATTCACTTTAAACTTGTTGGTATTTTAAAAAGTTAAGCCAGTATATTTGCTCACCATCATTCATGCAATTATGTTTTAAGTCAGCAAGTATTTAAAAGTCTAGTCTAGTCCAAGTGTAATCAGTACTCATATTTTATACTACCCTGCTGTTGCCAATTTTTCAAAATCTAATTTGTGTCCATTTCTGCTCATCCTCTGTCAAACAAAATGAAGATGTCTTTTATTGAGAGGAAGATTTTAGAAGCCAACTGAGGCTAATTTAAAGCAATAATTAATACCAATGTAATTAAACCATAATCCAATTTTAAATCTTTCCACCAGGAGCCATAATATGCTACGCAGATTTATCCTGGGATTCATGATATTTTCTTATTTCATTCCCAAGTACTTCAGCCCAGTCCAAAGATAAGATCCGTGCGTGTACATCGATTATGTTTTAAAGCTCTCTGGCAGGAAAAAGGTTACAAGACACAGATTGAATCATAATTACTAGAAAGCTGGGCTCCCGCAGATGCAAATGCATGACCTTTGGTCTACAAAACCACAGTGGTTAAGCTACATTGAGCTAAAGCAAAGCACCGGGCCAATCTCTTCAGTCTTAAAGTGGCTTATGATTTTATTTGTGGTAAACCGTGCCTTTTGCCCTCTCCATTTTTTCCCTTTGCGGTTGTTTGAGGTTTGTTAATCACAGGTGATGGGCGAGCGGGGTTATTAAACCCAGCACGAGCAAATGAATGCAGAGAGGGTTCATTTGTGGCAGTTGCTAACGACATAACTTTCTTGGCACGGACGCCCATTAGTTCTCACAGAGAGCAGAGGCAGCCTTCCCTGCCACGAACCGCAAGAAGTGAGCTAGCTGTTCTCTGAAGCCCTTTGGGTCGCTCAAAATCAGGAAGCAACGGCGGGAGGAAGGGCAGTGGCAGGCGCAGAAAGGACCAGAAAACTCTCACCTTTTGTGGAGCTGAAGAAGCTTCTTGGAGGAAAAGCGAAACGTTTTCAAAGAGGAAAAAAACAGAAAGTCCAGTTGCCTCCTGAAAAAGCACCCTTGGGACTTTGTGGAACAAGCTCGGCTCTCCAATTAAAAAAAAAAAAAGGGCAATGCAGCTACCGGCCACTTTCGTTTCCGCGGCAACCTCCAGGCAACAGCTTTGCCAACTTTCCTTTTGAGCCGAAGCCAAAACGTCAAGAGGGCGGCAAGCGGAGGCAGGGCTGGGCGGGCCAGTTGGGGGGAAAGCAACAAGATGGGGGGATGGAAGAAACGAGGAGAGAGAGAGAGAGAGAGAGACAACTAAGCACTCGTTTTTGACGGAAGAGGGCAGGTTTCATGCTGCGTTTTTCTCACTGCGACCCCCCGTGGCCGCGCTTTCCTTAAAACCTTTGCAAAAACAAAACAAGCCTCAAAAGCTCCTCGTTCCTGACGCAGAAAAGGTTCGTCGTCTGCTTTCTTAGCGCGAAGCCTGGCTTCCATAAGCGGCTCACCGGCGCAACCGCTCTCGGGACGGAAGGCCCCTTTCCTTGGCAAAATTGCAGGATTCCTTGAATTCCTTGAAATTGCAAGATTTCTTCGTCCTCCCCTCCCCCCGGTCGTCCTCCAGGTGTTGTTGCAAAAAAAAGGCAGGCCTTCCCGATTCCCAGTTTCGTCCCGTGTCTCCCCCCCCCCCCCCCCGCTCCTCGGGCAGCCGAGCCAATGGCTTCCATTTGGAGCAGGGGTAGGCAACCTTGGCTCTTTTATGACTTATGGACTTCAACTCCCAGAATTCTTGAGCCAGCCATGCTGGCTCAAGAATTCTGGGAATTGAAGTCCATAAGTCATAAAAGAGCCAAGGTTGCCTACCCCTGACTTGGAGCATGGTGCGAAAAGGAATCACGGCGAAGGAGCGTCGGAGCTTTGCCTCTCTCCTTTCCTCTTGACTCAGGCCTGGTCCCCGTACA
>NW_015386159.1:0-19588 GCF_001527695.2 Protobothrops mucrosquamatus | reverse complement strand
ACTTATGGACTTCAACTCCCAGAATTCTTGAGCCAGCCATGCTGGCTCAAGAATTCTGGGAATTGAAGTCCATAAGTCATAAAAGAGCCAAGGTTGCCTACCCCTGACTTGGAGCATGGTGCGAAAAGGAATCACGGCGAAGGAGCGTCGGAGCTTTGCCTCTCTCCTTTCCTCTTGACTCAGGCCTGGTCCCCGTACACGTAGAGTCGGCAAACCTTTGACGAGTAGTAGTAGTAAAGTACCAGGTAGTCCTCGACTTACGACCACAATTGAGCCCAAAACCTCTGTGGTTCAGTGAGACATTGTTAAGTGAGTTTTGCCCCATTTATGACCTTTCTTGCCACGATTGTTAAGTGAATCACTGCAGTTGATAAGTTAGTCACCCAGCTGTTAAGTGAATCTGGCTTCCCCATTGACTTTGCTTGTCAGAAGGTCACAAAAGCTGATCCCGTGACTTTGGGACACAGCAAGGGTCATAAGTATGAACCAGTTGCCAAGCAGCTGAATTTTGATCACATGATCATGGGGATGCTGGAAAGGGGGTAATTGCGAAAAACGGTCATAAGTCCATTTTTCAGTGCCCTTGTAACTTTGAACGGTCACTAAGTGAACTGTTGGTGAGTCAAGGACTACCTATATGAACTGAATACAAGCAGTCCAAAGCAGTGGTTCTCAACCTGTGGGTCGGGACCCCATTTGGGGTCGATCGACCATTTCACGGGGGTCGCCAAGCAAGGCTGTCCGCCATTTTTTTGTCCGCCATTTTTTCCCCTTTTCTGGCGGGTGCCTTACCTCCCTTGGGCTGGGCCAGCTGGTGTTCGGCCTGCTCCGTCTCTGCCGCTTGCCAGATACGCCTCGGCTGGCGCAGGGGGCGGAACCACGCATGCGCGGCACTCCCGGGCAGGGAAAGTCCTCGACTTACGACCGGTTTAGTCCTCGATTTACAACCGGTTTAGTCCTCGACTTACGACCAGTTTAGTCCTCGACGTACGACCGGTTTAGTCCTCGACTTACGACTGGTTGGGGTTGCGGCATTAAAAAGGTTGAGAACCACTGGTCCAAAGGATTGCAGTTTCATCTGTCAGAGTCTGGTCTGGCTTTTGTATTTACAATGGATGAAACAAACCTGAAAGAATGAGGAGAGAGCGCAGGATGTTGTTCAAACTCAAATTCCTTGAGCCAGACTGAATAAACTGGACAAAGGGGATGAGCAACTGGCTCACATTCTTAAAGCAGGTAAGAGTGAAAGGCATTCTTGCAAAGGAGCAGGCATTCAGTTTCCTACCTAAGGTTGATGAAATCAGCATACACAACCTGGCTTAACATAAAAAATACTGCCAAAGTACCAGGTCACTCCGAAGGATCTTTAAAATATGCCTTGAGCTCCAGGTTAGATTTTTTTTCCCTGCAGATCAAAGCTATGACCTGTTTCAACTTTAATACTGCATGGTTTTCTAAAGCCAGCTGAACTCGGATATTAGTTGGGAAAGCCACAAGATTTTAAGGTTGAATCAATTCCAATTATTATTAGAGTGTTAATGTATTTTTAATGTAATTAAATAGTAATGTGTTAAAGCAACTGAACTGCTTTCTTCAATTAATATGCTGTGTGCTGAACTGCGTAGCTTCTTGGATTCAAAATGATGCTTGGCAGCATCTAGAATTGTCCACAATTCTTATAACAACTATACACAGAGAATCATAGCACTCCAAAACTGCAGACAGATTCCAGAAAAAGACATGCCTTGTAGGTGTGCATGCTCCCAACCAGATTTTTTCTCTTTGAACCCAAAATGCTGCTTTAATAAATCACTGCATTAAAATGTCATTAAAGCCAAAATAAAATAGGAGGTTTTATCAAGTCCTGAAGAGACTTCTCATGAATAATTTGGACTCAGTTTGGAAAGCATTTTTTTTTTGGTTTCAGCTCTGAAGTGCTGACCTGTCTTATTATGTACCATTTTTTTTTAAAAAAAAATCACAATATATCCCCCCAAAAAACACATTAGGTTATTCTGTTTTGAAATGAAGGGAATCATATGATTTTAGTATCCTAAGCAAGCTGCAAGTTAGTGATACAGTTCCGAATTGAATATACAGCAGAGGAACACAGAAACAGTAAGGAAGGTGTACAGGTAATCCTCAACTTAAACACCAGANGGGGACAAAGTATTGAGCTATCTACTAAAGAGTGAAATTATATATGTTTAGAAACTGCTGACCTTCTGGAATTATAAACACACTGAGCTGCATTTTTAAGTTTAATAACTGTTTGCAGAGAAAGAAAAACCTTGGCCTTTGGTTAATCTTCTAAAGGGGAAATTACTGGAAAGCTTTCAGATGGTTAAACACTTTGGACTGAAATCTTGGCTGGCTGATAATCAAAAAGCCCCTGAAAAGAAGAACTTGTCTTTTTTATCCCCAACAATATCTACAAAAATACAACCTGGCAACCTAAACCTACTGATTTGGAAAGTGTCCTGCCAAAAGAAGAAGATTAGAATTAGATTTAAGAGATGTGATTCAGCTTACCAGATGGAATACTATATGACTAAACACCTGTTTGAATACAGTTTATATTTTTATATAAACTGTAAAGTTTGGATATTAAGAGGCCCTATAGTAAGATTGCTAAATGGTGTACTATATGATTAAATACTTGTTTGAACATGGTTAAAAGAATAGATAAAGCTTGGACATAAAGGGGCCCTACAGTAAGAGGGATAAGCTATATAAGTAGTATAATACTTTTATAATATATGAACTGTAAAAATATTGAGACAGTGTATTTGAATGAAAAGTTTGGATATTCAAAAGTAATGAATTTTGAGAAAATTATGACTGATAAGAGTGGTTTCAATACTGAGGGGAAATTAAGCTTAAATAAGAATCTTGAAAACAGGACATATAATGACTTAATAAGATGACTTTTATAAATACAATTGAAACATAAACTGATTAGAAAAGATGTTATATGTTGATGTTATTGTTATATGTACAAATACTAGAAAACTGTTTATACCCAACTCTGTATGTATTGAAAGCATTAAGAATTATATTTGTTTAGCGTAGACAAAAGGAGAATATTACTGGAAGAAGAGAGGATCAAGGAAATATATTATCATCTAACATATTGATCAATTATAGAAATTAACTATTGCTTTTAAATATATGAACCCATACAACACATTGTTCACTAAGCACTAAAGATTATTATTGTAAAAAGTTAATAAAATATATTTTAAAAAAAGAAAGTAGACTATGGATAAAGGTTTTTTTCTCTGAGCTTGTGGGGATCCCCTAAACCAGGGGTAAGCAACCTTGGGTACATGGGTAGGCATAGCTAGCTCAGGAATTCTGGGAGTTGAAGTCCATGAGTCATAAAAGAGCCAAGGTTGCCTACCCCTGCCCTAAACACTGCTGAAGATGTTACCTAGCCTGGTAACGAAACATTTGGAAACCAACCCACAAGCTTGGAGAACAAACCTTCACCATCATCCTACACCCGAGCTACACATATTCACCACTATTGCAAAGTAGAATACATTGGATCACACTATTTACATTTTTGGAATGTGACATGTCTAATGTTATATTTACACTTAATATTAAACATTGTAATACCTTAAATACCTACAGTGCTGTATAGGTTAATAGAAATCAAGAAAGCCAAGAAATTGAGATGCAAAATATTTTATTTTAAAACTATTTTTCTGAACAAGCTGAGTATAGTACAGTTAAGCTTTATTCATTTGTGGCACTTTTCCACACAGCTATTAAAAGACCTCAGCTTATGTCTGTAAAATATTGGGGTGACCTGGAAAGTGAAATAGGACTAAATGTCTTGGTGTAAATTGCTTCAAGGTTATTTCAACTACTGCTCAAAATTCTGACAAGAAATGAATTTATTACAGAATAAATTTTGTGACATACACTTCATATGCTTCTGTGATGAAATCCATGTTACTGCAGGTAATTGCAGTGATATGACATTTGATTCCATTGGATTGCATATGCTGTGCATACCATTGATAGGTTAATCCTTTATTATTTGTGTACAGCCAGACAAAAAGGTCAGAAACCTGCTAAGAAAAACACTGGAACAATTTGACATGTAAAATGGGTAGTCAACTAAAGCAGCACTGGTACTGCATTTAAATGACCAGAGTCTCTGGACATTTCCCTCAACTTTCCATATTCCATAAAATAACAAAAGGACAGCAATCGTAAAAAGGATGTCTAGTATTATCTGTTGTGCTCTTGAAGAATAAAATGATCAATAACCTATCTTGAAGTAATCTTGTTTTGAAGAGGTATCAATATAATATAAAAACATATTATCTATGGATTATTCCAAGTGCATAAAACTAGAGTACAGACTACATATATCAATCTTGGCTTCTTAGATCCCTGATTTTGATTGATTATAAATAGGGAAAATTTATACATAATTGTTTGAGCTCAGTACACTGCTGGCACCACCAATTCCACTTGTATTCAGCTGAATGTTATTAGAATTTTATTGCAGACCTTATTATTAATCAGTAAGGTTCTGCAAAGTATTCAAGAGAGGTGCTCTGCAAAATGTGTTGGCCCAAGTGAAATATAATCAGACTATTAAAGGAGCTGCATCCTTTGTAAAGAATGCATAGCTGCTTAACTGCAAGTCCCAAGTGCATGCATGAATACTTTCCCTGGCTGTACCCATGTGCAGAAAACTATGGACAGCCTTCAAAAGGATGCAGCTGTCTTAAAGCTTTCTTCATTCAGTTTTGTATAGTCCAACTACCCTTGTCAAAGAATTACTACAGGGGTGTCAAACTGCCGGCCCATGGGCCGGACGCATCATCGGGAAACCACACCCACCCCATTGCCGGTGAAGAAGCTCTGATACGTTGCGCGACATCATGTGACGTCACAAGTTTGACATGTCTGAATTACTGGAAAGGGTTACACACAGAAAAATAAAAGCAGAAGATATGGTTCTATATTTATTTTAGATTGCAACAGTAAAACATAAGAATGCATCCATATTTCTATATTTCTTTGAATCTGTGCAGTTTGAGAAAGGAAAATACATTTTTAGAATGCTTATATGTTTATACTATACAAAGTAGAAATATTAATTTAACTTCATATGCATATTAGGCATATTAACAATTAATTGAGATTGTACTCCACAATGTGTGATGAACTTAACTAGTAATAATTTCTTATTAAAAAATGGTGAAAACTAAATCAACCCAATGAAACAGGCAACAAATCAGTGGATTCTTTTAAAAGGTTTATTAGGCTAACATTGCTATGAAAGTTAGTGTGCAAATTTAAAAAACACTATTAATATCTCAGCACATAAATATCCATATCTTGCTTGCCCAATATACAGTTTTTGGATCAAATTAATATGGAGTGTACATATTTATTATGACTGTTTTTCTTCATCTTAAGCACAAACGGCCTTAAAGATCAATGGAAAACGAAAACAAGTATTCTTTATGACTCTGACCTTCAATCAGCTGTTACTAATAACACTCAATTATTGGAGTTGCTTACAGCATAAATAGCATACAATTTCGAAAACATAAAATGAAAGACACAATTGTAACTGAACAATTGTATGGTAACCAATTAAAAAAAAAAGTTAAACCTTCACTTTGTGTTAGAAGTCCTGTCCAGCAGGACATACATTAGCAGCAGAATACTTTCCTTTTGTGTCTTGAATATTATATATGTGCATGCATAGTCCATATATTGTTCAATTAGGGTATGATCTACATTCATCAGGGCATGTTTATTTCAATACACGTAGTACATATGCAATATAGAAAAGAAACTGTACAGGCCATTTTTAAACCAAAAGGCACTTGCTTAGAACAATATAAAACATTTTGGATGTAGCTTCAAACAACGTGAACAAGAATTAATAGCCACTGGCATACTAATGTAAATGTTCAGAAATATACTGGGAAAATATTGCCTCAAATTTGTTAGTGAAATACTGTGCATTACAAAGCTGAAACACAGTTGAGCCTAGAAAATATATTGCTTCTTAATATGCTAAATTTGTATCTAAAATACTATAGCTGAATCATTGTCATAAAAGTTGAATAGCTATTATCCATTGATAACAGCCATGAATCTCTAATTGGAGACCCCCTTTAAAGAAGCAGTTTGCTAATATGCTGGGGACAAGTAATAATTATTGTGTTTATGTCCTGTGTTTTGCATTTCAAAAGTATTAAATATTATTGAAAACAACTCTTGGACTAAATAGAGCTTCAGCCTGAGCCATCAAGTTAATTCTTATAAATAAAAATAGAATGGCACGGGCAAGGATTGATTTCAATAAATACAAATACTGTATGTTGCCTCTAGTACTTAGTGGATTTGCAAACTCTAGATTTTGGATTATGAGTAATTATCATGCTTCAGAAGGGCAAGCTTTTCTTCATGGTACAACTATTATGAAAAAATAATTGATATAGTGGGTTCATGATGCTGAAAGAGGCCAGTGTGTCATACTGCAATGCTACAATTTCTCTCATTTCTCATTTTATGAAGCATTTTCTCCATTATCTGGCTTAATGGAGGATTGGAAGTAATTTTATGCAATGCACACTATATTATTGATAAGTTGCTTACTTCTAAAACTTCCATGCGTGATTTTATGCTAAAAGCAAGAGTTGTTTAACTTGGATCAATAGGATATAACAATGACTAGGAAGAGTAACACTTATCAAAGTTACTTTTGTCCATGTTCTTTAGTATTATGAAAACACAGATGGAATATTTTGACAGTTTTCAGAAGAAATATCAGCCATATGAACAATTTTATATTGAAAGTCTCAAATTCAAAGTAAGGAAAATTTATGGGATCACATAAAACATCTTACTGAATATTTCTAGGTAAATATTCAAATATTCAATGACATATATACAGCACCAAGATATTCAGGAGATGGAAAGGAATAAACCTCTGCTCTTAGGATGCAAAATATTTTTAAGCAAAATGTGGATATACCTAACTACTTTTTAAAATCTATCTTCCCTCATCTAGTGGCTATTTACGTATTATCTTTTCAATTCAACATATGCATACCCATGCAGAAAAAAAATGTAATATATGATTATCTATCTATCTATCTATCTATCTATCTATCTATCTATCTATCTATCTATCTATCTATCTATCTATCTATCTATCTATCTAAATTGATCAGTTATTTTCCTACCGAACAAAGGCACTTATGCAAAGAGGACATATCCATTGGAAAAACAAAATATCCCACTGGTCTAACTATAATTATATTGCCTTCTGTTCATACTTTTTATCAGGAAAGGGCAATTTTCTTATGACTGGGGACCTTTAAAATTTCCAGGCAACATAGCTGATTTTATCATTTGAGAAATTAAAATCTTGGCTCTTTTGAGTGTTTTAAATCTAACCTCCTTGGTCTCCTATTTCTCTCTCTCTCTCTCATACCTTGGGAAAAGGATGGATGATGGGAGGTTCTGAAGTGAAATGTTCTTATCCCAATGGGTTTTACTGAATAAATTTCACCTTTATTTCACCCCAAATTACATTAAAGGTCAAGAAATTTCACTACACTCAGGGTTGCAAAACCTCTGCTTAGTATTCTTCATGGTTTTAAATCATTTTAATGGAATTCTGCATGTCTCTAATAACCCCCAGTATTATTAAAAATGTTCCTCACATCCATTTTATACAGAAAATATGGGTTAGAGGTAAAAATTGCAGATGTATCCAACTTTCCTCCCTCTTCTCAGTAAAAATTCTAGCATTGTATTCCTGAAAGCTAATCCTGATGTGAGAGAGATTGGGAACTACAGAAGGGGCAGGAAAAATTAACTGCCACTAAATTAAAGTCTTTAATACAAACTTTTATAGAAGATTACAGAAAAAGAAAAATAGAGACATTGATTCTGAAACATGGGGAGAAAACAGATGTTTTTATTTTATTTTTTTACCACAGGAAGTGTACTATTTCAGATTTACTTTGTGTCAATTAGTCCACCACTTCCTTTCAGAAATAATCTTTATGATTTTTATAATCAAATAAAATATATTACAGCACAAAAGTACATATAGGTCCAAGTGTAATTTTAACACATAATAGGTTGTTTAAATAAATTAAAACAAACAAACCACCTTTCCTTCTCACATAGTCAGGATTTCATATGGAACTTATTTGGAAATATTACACAGAGAAGCTATGAAGATAGCACATAACATTGGCAATGCATTAAAAAAAAGATTATGGATGCCACACAGGAATAAAAGACATATTCACTCCCTTGTATCTGAAACTTTTGTATATGACTGCAAGTGTAAATTAATGTTCTATGTACTAGTATTAATTAGTACTCTACAGTTTGCAACATTCTGTGTTCAGATCCTACTGCCATACAAAATAATACACTTCAGAGAAGCAAATGAGTAAAGCAACAACTTACATAGCTGACATCTCTTGATGGGAAATGAAGTAATTTCCTCCCATGAGATAGAGCTGATCAGAACTATCAGATCTGATGCCACAGAATTACTATACATGTATAGTATAGTAATCAAAATAGCGTATTTTGATACTAAGACACATTCAGAAAGACAACACAATCTCAGAAGCCCTTTAAAGGCTTTAAATCAGCACTATTGGAGGGAAGCATAAATGGATATTTGTTAAAATATACAACTGTATATTTTAATAAAAGGTTACTTGACATTTTCATAGATTAACATCAGTAAAACAAAATGTGTTCAATTATTCACCTGCTTTTTTCAATATGTTGGGTCCATAAAATTACAGGGCAGCTTCCTCTGTTTTTAACAAAAACTTTGAATGACATCATCGTTAGAAAAAAAAAGCAGGCAAGCATCAATACAGATATCAACCATAACACCACCTAAAGTGAGATAATATTTCTTATAATTTGCTGAATGTCTTAGTAAATACTGTACCAGAAATGGGAATAGTGCTGTTATATGACTACAACATCTTGTTTTTGTTTTTTAAAAAATCTATTCATTAATGTAGACAATGCATTAAATGAATAGTTCTAAAGAAAGTGCTCTAGAAATAATATATACTGTATGTAGCCAAGAACTGCACTGCATTGTGATTATGGTTTTTATAAGGTAACTTCATTTACTGAAAATGTCCAAAAATAGCACAGTAGTTGGTTACAATCAGAGATAGCCCATTTGCTGAAACCAAACACAAGCTAAATATCAAATGGATCCAGAATGTTAGTAATTTCTCCATTAATATGAAATCCTCATGCAATTTAGTATTTTACTTTAAATGTAAATACAATTCTATTTGGCAAATATATATTTTAAAAAGCACTGGATAATCTAATCTTCCTGGAGTTGACATGTTAATTATATAGCCAGCAGGAGCTTAGAATAGTCGATAAATACTTGAGTGGCACAATATCATTCAAGCTTTTCTATTTTTCACTGTCAAACTAAAAAAGAGTTATATCCTAAAAAGGAAACTTTTAAATAATTTAAATATTTCAAGTCTTTTGCTTTGATAAAGTTACATTATATATAAATAAAATATTGAAGATGATTTCCTTACTATAAATAAGGAAAAGCTAGAGACATGGGGGACAACAGTAATTTAAACTGGAATAACTTTTCTCAGAAAAGCACCAAAGAACAAGCCAGAAATTGTGTAAGAGAAACACAATATTTATAATAGTCAAAAAACAATTCAGAAAAATCCCAGAAACAATCCACAATTATTCAATGATTGTTAAATTGAACTTGTTCACAGATATGTAGTTAAGGCTGACTGAAGTACAATTTGTAAAGATTAATAAACACTTTATAGAAAGCTTCTAATGCATATGGTTTTTTATGGTATAGTATCTCATTTTGGGATGAATTCACTAAACTAAGAATAACTACAGGATTTGACTGAAATATTTCTTCAAGCAGTATATTTTGTTAAAAGTTAAGAATTAGAATGGGAATAGAGGTTCAATTTTAAATTTCTTATAGGCATAATATGCATACATATTTGTGTCTTGTTTATTTTAACATATCAACTTTTTCAATACCACTCAATTTATAGCCAAGATGCCATTAAAGAAAAAAAAAGACATGCATTTATCCAGTGAAAGTAATCCATTTATAGAAGGTTCAGCTTCCATAAATAAGATTATCTTATGTGGTCCCAAATGTGCAAACATGAATGAAAAAGACTGCAGCATTTCATAAGGGTCCACCTGATATTTCAAATGCAGAATCTGTATGCAAAATCATTGATTGTTCTATCAAGACCTGATATTCTATTCTAGCCAAATCGGCTAGCTGATAAACATTTGTCTTTGCACATAATTTGTTGTTTCTAGACAAAAGCCAAAGAATTACTATATAGGCAGTATGTTTCACAAGGATAAAAGAAGGGGGAAAATATGGAAGCATTGTAGGAAAAGATAATTCTTAAATGGAAGCCTCGACATTGCTTTAATGTATTCCGTACTACAAATATCAAATCCAATCATAACTTGGATGTCTGAATGTTAGTAATACAAAAACGTTTTCACAAAAGCATCTGACATTATAAGGAAGGACTAAAATCCCTGAGTAAATCAAAGATAATAGATACATTTGGCCTGAGAAAATAATTATTTGGGATTAAGTATACAATCTTAAAAAAAGTTTCTTAAGGCAACATTCAACTTTGAGAAACACAATAAAAGAAAAACATACTAAACAAGCTAAAAAACATTAATCATATATAGTTGAATGCAGATTTGCGTTAACAGCGGACCCATTGAAATAAAATGATTAAAGTAGTTCTAACTAATTTAAAGCCCATTAATTTCAACAGTTCTAATCTTATTTTTCAATAAATAAAAATTACGGTATGTTAAAATGCAATGTCTCATTAGGGACTTCCCAAAGTCAGTTTAATTTTAATGGTGAAAAGGCAGTAAATTTTGGTATTATTTGGGATTAATAGAAAATGATTCATGCAAAACAGAATTTAAAGTGAACATATTTAACTAATTAGAGACATTAATTTACTTCAGTGAAGTAAACTCTACAATGAATTCAGATTATATACTACAGTTGATTTTATACTACTCCACTTAAGAAGTTTTGCTAAAATGTGTACACGCTCCCTTCCTGTACAATGCATGGAGTCTATTTGCATTATTATAAACTGATTTCAAGAACAAAAGATTTGCAAAATAGCCATTTTCAGTAACACTGTCTTATTTTTTTAAGGATTTCCAATAGTGAAAAGAAGTATTGGTACCTTAGACTGAATCATGCTGTCCATAGAATACAAATGGAAGTCTCAACATTGACTCATGGAAATGGAAAAGGTGATTTGGCCTCTCTCACCCAAGCCAAAACAACGTGAGAGAGAGAGAGAGAGATTGCACTTGAGCTGCAGGTCTTCAATGAGTGAATGATCCTTCTTCTCACAGTAGAACTACTTCAGTGACTTAAAGGACACTTTTAAAATTCAGTTCCTAAGGACTAACTGCATACCATGTTCTCCATTTCCACAACGTTCCCTTCTATGTTACTCTGGGCATAACAGAAAAACTTAAAAAAATATCATTGATCATTTTTATTCCTAAATATGTTAGCCTATTATCATTTTAAATTCAATAAATGGTTATTATTTTAAAAGAAAAAGAAAAAAATGTTATTCAGCTAACTGCTCTTGAACTCAAATATATCATTCAGTTTTGTTATAACAGATTTTAAGAAACTTAGAATTTTACTGGTACTCTTTTCACTCAATTACTTAATTCAGTATTGTATATGGGCCAATTTAGGTATACAATAACCTACTTTATGACACTTGGTGAACACCAGAGAACTGTAGAGAAGCTTGAGTATTCTGAGTCGATACAAAAGCATAGAGATTTCATCCAGTAGTCATGATCCTTCCCAACTTTTAGGGATGAATCATGATATGGCAGACAAATCAGTAAGGTCTGCATCTTTCCCTCACCATTATGAAGAACCAGACAAACTGGCACTGGGTTTTAATTGGCCTTATATTAAAAATCTTTTCTGGAACTACAGGCATTCCTAGATATTCCTAGGTAAGAACTGGAAACACAGTTTTAGACAAACTGATACAGTTTGGTGGAAATGTAATATAGATTTCTTCAGAGCAAAGTATTACTTTCTGCAATGAATGGACTTTGCTGAACACTGTGAAGAACTATCTTAAGGAAGATGGTTTCATTTCCTAGCTCTTTATCACATCTTGTTTTCTGTGGCATACTAGGTATGATGATGCTACTGTCTTGCGGTGTGAATATGTATGACAAAGCTTGCATTGCATCAGACACTACAGAACAACCATAAAGATCAGGTTTTTGTCTTTCTCTAATTAAGTTAGAGAGAGTGAATTGCTTACACAATCCAACACTATAAATGGATGACATTATCTCCCAAACATCCAAGTTAATTCTTCCAACTTTTTAAACAGTACTAAAGTATGAGATATTGATGCCGTTCTAATAATTTCTCATTCCGATTCTGGATATCTGTCAACAGCTAATAATATGGTTTCATTATTAGGCAAAATTTCACATCTAAGACAATTACCGCATTCAGCACCAGGTGGAACCAATCATACTGTTGATGATCATAATAGTCATTTAACAGAATACTTTTAATCAACTGCCAGAAAGAAACTAATTTCTGAAGAGAAGTCACCTTCACTCAGATTGCTTCTGTAAAAGTTCCAGAATTATTGTCAATAACTGGGGGAAATGTTGCTGGATTATATACTCCGTTCGTGAACTCATCAGTAGATAGGCATTTACAGTGCAGATACAAGCTGTTCAAGAAAGAAGAGCTGAACTAAACCTTAGGCAGTTGGGTTGGGAGTTTAAAAAAACAACAACTGTCTGAGGCCCCAGATCTGAGCAGAATTCTGGCTTGTCTTTAGTAGTGTACAGTGCAATAAGAATATGGCAGATGACCCCTAATCTCTGCTAGGGCTGTGATACCAAGATAGTTAACCAGCATTCTGTTGCTGTTATTTTGCATAAGCCTTGAAGGATCAGCTCCATTCAACTCTTCATTCGTACCAAGGCATTTCTGTTTGTGGTCTTTTCTTCTTCTTTTTACAAAGGCAATAGATGGGGAACACAAATAAACCTATTAAAAACAAGAGAAATCATTGCATTTTAAACATATGCCCACAATATCACTGCACAACTATATTTTGAACTGGAATAAATGTACTCTGGTGAAGTCAAGAAAAATTCAGTAACAGTGCACATAACTATTATTCTCCAGAATTCTCATCTGACACACATAACTAGACTCAAGTTATCCTACTTTGGACATACTATGTAAAGACCTAGCTCTCTGGAAAAGGCTCTGATGATGGGAAAAGTGAAAGAGAAGGTGACATGGCAGGGTGAATGGACTCAATTAAATGAGCAAAAGTACACCATTGGGAGACTTGAAAAAACAGATTATGGATAGTTCATTATTGAGAAAATCTATCAGTGTGGTTGGCTAGGAGTTGAAAACAACTTGTTGCCAAATAATAAAAAATGCTTCCTTCAGAATACTGAATTTTAGAATATTGTTTTATTCAGATTTGTATCACTTTTCTTTCAAGAGCTCAGGGTCATATATAGCACATTTTCCTAAAAAGTCTGCTCATAACTACCTGTGACGTAAACTGGAGCCAGCATAAAATCATCCAGTGAGTATATACATGGCTGAGAGGAATATGGATTCATGAAAGCATGAATAAAAATAACAATTCAGGAATAAAACTGAAAATGCTATACTAAAAGTAATTACATTGTAAAATATATTATAACATTATAAAAATAAAAAGTTGGAAAATGAAACCATTTTCCAACTTTGCCATAGACACAATTCAAAACTAGAACATCTTCTTTAGTTACAGCATATTAAAATTTAAAGAGCCCCAAAAATTAAAACGAAGTTCCTGGAATTTTGCAGTATGTTATAGGACCACCAATATCTTTAATCTGTCTAAGGACAGTATTCGTTGACAAAGAATTTTTGGAATAAATAATATTGGGCATTTGAAAACAATCTGTAAACATTTCAGTTAATAAGCAAGGTGAATTTACAGAATGTACCAAAAAAATCACTCAACTTTCCCTCATGATGTTTTTTTTTAAGTTTTGTCTGTGAAGATCTAGCAATATCCTTTCAGCTAAATCTATTGGGAAACAAAGTAAAGGTATGTTACAAGAAGAAGAAGAATCAGAAAAAAAAATTATCTACCTATACCACTGAGATGTTACAGTGGATCAGAATCCCTTCAATTCATGAAAACCTAATGTAATCCAAACTAATACAATGAAATGAATTATGTGAACTGTTACTTGCAAATATTAAATATAATCAATATCTGTCTTCCCAATGTGCAGTTACAGAATTGTAGGGTGTTATTTATAGATAAATAAATGGAAGTTGAATTTCAGGAATTAGAAAGAGAGAGAGAATAAGTTAGTTAATTGTGCTTTTAAATGAATTTCGAAGATCTCAATATCAGATATCTCTGAAACCTTTCTTCTTTCCCCATTTATAATTTCTTTGAATTCAATATGTTCCAGAGTTTGAAAATTATGTAATTCAAAACATACCTTTTTTCTTACCTATTAGAACAACTACAGCTCCTATTACCAGTCCCAAAACCAATATTACTGGTGCAATAAGTAACTTCCCACCTGAAAAATAGAATTTTTTTTTACAGATTGTGAGATATTTCAAACCATGCTATTTTAATTTCTGCTGGGAACAAACTAATAAAAATAAACAAATATTAACAATTTAAGGAATATGCATACCATTTACTTACATGAGAAAATGCTGAAATGTTTTCCCTTTGGTGAAAGTAATTATATCCCTTAATTAAAAAAAACATTAATTTATGCAACTTATGGGCGATCCAACTCCAAAGACTGGAGAGCTAACTGCAGCTGCACACAAGGAAGTGCATCTTCATCAGGACTAGGTTATGGGAATAAAACTGAACTTTCCTTATATTCTCAATAGAAACTACCCTAGGATTAAATTTCAAAACGACTCCCAAGACCAAAAATCACACAACTAATTCAATGTGTAATTATCTCTTTACAAAACACATTACAAAACCCAAAAGTAATTGTCTTTTGAAATTATGGGATCTTCCACTTTGAGGTTTCTTTTCTCTCTGAAGAAAAGAGACTAATAGATGGTAAAAGTGCACAATCAGAATCTACTGTTTATTTAATTATTGTAATATTACAACAGTGGATTCCATATATGTCTACCTCTGTCTCTGTCTCTGTCTCTGTCTCTGTCTCTGTCTATCTATCTATCTATCTATCTATCTATCTATCTATCTATCTATCTATCTATCTATCTATCTATCTATCTATCTATCTATCCATCCATCCATCCATCCATCCATCCATCTTTGGAATCCACTGTTATATTACCATTAAAAGATTCGATGTCATTATTTTTGAAAAGTACATAAAATCCAAGTACCTAATAGGATCAGTCATGGCTACAAAATATTGAAACGGTTCCCAGAACCCCACCTCTATTAGTCTTTTACTGCAAACAGAAGCCTTGCAGCATTTTCCAGGGTGGCACATTTATTCTTGCACAAAGTGAGGTCAGCCCCACAGCTTGGCATTCAACCAAGAGTTGGCTGTTCCAGAAAGTCTTTGTATGGGTCCTGCCTTGCAGTAGGCAAATGCTGCTGTAGGACTCTTTCTCAGTGACTCAATGGCTAGAATAGGGGTGAGCAATTAATTTTCCTATTGGGTGCATATGAGAAACGGGGACTGTTACCCAGATGGTCAGAGTGGGACCATCTGTGGGCTGGATGTGGCCCACGGGCTGTAAAAGGACCAAATCTGAACTAGAAAATTAACTGCCACTAGATTCTGTTAGTTTTGTTTTGTTTTCCCCTCTTAAGTCTTTCAATTTTACTTTTCTGTTATGGAACACCACTCAGAACTTGACCACAATAGTTTGTGCAATAAATGAAGTTGCTGGTGTTTTAATTATCACCTGATTTTAATGAATATTCTCTGAAATACTGTACTTCCTAACTTTAAACTATCAATGAAAATGTCTGAAAGTGTATGTGTTAAAAATAAAAGGGCAGTTTTTGCATGTTCAACAGACTCTAAGTGTAGAGGTAAAAGTTTATAAATTTAAAACAGAAATTTTAAAAATCTCTAAACATCTACCTTGATGGCCAACTATGGCCTGAATTTCCAACATGACATCCACAGTTCCACCATGGTGCCACCATGGTGCCCAGTGTCACTTGATTTACTAATTTATTTTACATCTATTTAATTGAAAAATAATAATTAGTGGAAAGTTGGCATGTTATTACAAAAGGATCAGCTTCAGGCAGAAATACAGGCTACTGGGCTCTGCATAGACCCCAGAAATATTCTTAGAAAATAATAACTGACTTTTGTTTGAAAGTATGTTCACTTACAAGTTTATTGTTTAAATCTACTGATGAGACACAGCATATAAATTAGCCAAATTAAAGAGGAACATGGTACATAACTCACAGCCATAGTGAGTTATTTTCAAAGGGTAAAGAATCAAAGTTGATAAAATGTAAACTAATTCTTTCTGTTATCTTTTTCTTTCCCCTTTTATATACGTTGTAACAGGACTTAAAAATACTTCCATATGAGGTGTGGAAGGAAAATACCACCTTTCCGCTTTTTTGCAATACTTAATTTTGGATAAAAGGTTTAGTCCATTCCTATTGGTGATCACGGCTTTATATATTTTTTTTTTGGAAAAATTAAGGTTAAGCTTACATTGCAAAAAGTTTGTTGACATTTCGCATGCTGATATTTTTCACAATATCTGTCTTAAATGCTCATTGCCATTTTAAATGTTCACTGATGTTCTGCTACATGCCCTCCTATAATTGACTGCATTCCATTCCATTTCAATTTGTTTTATGTAAAAAGTTATTATCTTTTCTTTCCTGGGATCCTGTGGGGCAGACATTGTGTTGTAGAAAAAGCAGACAGCGCCACTCTTAAGCAAACAAGCTAGCAGACAGCACAGAGTATAGACAACAGTACAGTAGGCAACAAAGAACAAAGCTGTTAAGAGATAAAGTAAACTTCCCCCAGTGGCTTTTATCAGAGGCTGCATTCCATCTATTGTAACATAAATGCCCAGGTTTTATAACATATTATAACATATTATCCAATTGGTAAGTAGTGCAAGTCAGCTTGTATTGTAAATATGTAAACAGTTAATAAAAGTCTCTGTTCTCTGGGTTATTGTCATCTGATTCTGTGGGACAGATGCATTGGTTGTTGTTAAAGAAGATGCAATACAATCCTTTTTCTTTATAGCATTTTTGGTGAAGGAATCAATTTTCCAGAATAACTTGGTGCCTCAAGTGGAATTGGAAGGGGTTGAATCGTGAACAAATACTTATGCCCACAAATGATTTCATCCTTGCCCTCATTTCTCTCAGGTCCCCTCTGCAAATGGTAAAGATAAAATATGGGTACGCTGGCAAAAAGAAAAAGGCCCAACATCCTGGGTGACTCCTGTGACACGAGCTCAGTGATTGGTCTTTAGACCTTAAATTCTTAAATATCTTAAATTCCATCCCTGAATGTGGGATCAAAAAGACTGAAACACCTGAATCACTGACCCAGCTAATGCAAAAATAATTATGGAAGTGAGAGGGTAAACTATGGACAATGATGGAATGGATGGACACCTAATTATTGGGTATAAATACCTGTGAGTCAGATAAATATTTTTTATTTTAAAAGACCAAGAATAGATATAAAGATAGGTAGAAGTATGATGAAGATGTCAAAGCAAAAACATCCGATGTTAGCAGACTTATAAGCAGCAAGGGAAAAAAAGGTTAAGAGAAAACAGGAGACAGATTAAAAGCCTACAGAAAATAAATAGCCAATTAAAAAGCAAACGTTCCAAGTTGATTAAAATAAAACATGTTAACAGAGATCAGTGTGCGTATGCCTACCCTGAGTATATTTTATGTACTACAGTTTGCCACCCCTGGCTCAAAAGGAAGTACTGGTGGCAATGTTAACAGAGCTATAACTGTATTCACCTGTTCAGAGAAAGTGATTATGCCACTAACTCAGACATACAATTTCTATTCAGGTTTGGTAAACACCACATCCTTCACAAAAGTATGAAGAGGGAAAATGGGGTACCAAAACGTATCTTTGAGAACAGCCTGGGGCTGAATAATTAGGCCCATTTGTATGTGCACAGACTGGATTCCAAATGATCTGCACAATATGGTTTTACAATTTCCTAAAATTAATGCAGCCGTCAGAAATTTGAGTCATATTTTATTTCATGATCATACACGGGCTGATACTAATCAGTTGTCATGGCTACTTTAGCTATTTAAAGTAGCTATTTAGCACTGAAATAAAATTTTGGGGTTCTTGGTATTCCAACTCCCATGATGTACAGGAGGTTTGTGTGTTGTTGGTTAAAGCTACTGATGAAATGTTTTCCATTTCATCTAACTGCATCAGAATTAATTCTTGTAATCAATTTTTTTCTGAATCTGTTACTCAATTTATTACAGATATGAAACCAATATGTCAGTATTAATAACCCTGCTCAAGCTTTCCCCTAGGTTCTAGCTGTGGCTTTTAAGACTAGACTTTTGTTGTGTTTTTAAATCTAGGTAAAATTAATTAAACTCAATTTGGAAATAAAACCCTGAAGACATGGGGAGCACAACTATTCATTGCAGCCACATGAAAATTTTCTCCAGTGCTTATGACAGCACCACCCATGTGTAAAATCAGAGAAATGTGCAATTACCACATCAAGGTTGAATTCCTAGATTACTCTACTATCCTTTGATCTCTGCAGATAATGGGAGATGACCTTGAGACAAATATGCAAGACTATTACATAAACAGAGATAGCTGATACATTCTTTAAATCCTGGGAAGCAAAGTATTATCTGGAAAATGCTCAGGCTGGGATCTCTCTGATTCATTAAGGTTTAAGAAGGAAGGGAGAGAAAGCACTGTAAGGCTTGCAAGATTCTATTACTATAGCCAATCTCAGTGTAGTTCTGATTTTCTTGTGGAACTGATTTTTTTGGTCTAGTTTACCTAATCTAACAACTCTACAGCAGGGGTCCCCAACCCCCGGTCCGTGGACCAGGACCGGGCCACGGCATGCCAGCAACTGGACCGCACAAACAAGCAAAGCCCCATCTCCAGGATGCAGGCAGCACACAAAACCACACCCCCTCCGGTCCGCGGAAAAATCTCTTTCCACATAATCGGTCCCTGGTGTCCAAAAGGTGGGGACCTCTGCTCTAGAGAATTGAGAAAATGACTCTGATGGAAATATGAAATAACTTTTTCCTATATACAAAGGATATTGAAACATCTTTTAAGATCTAACAAACAGGAGAGTGGTCAGAAGCAGCTCAGGCAGACACCTTCCTAGTCCATCAGAGTTAAAGTGGGAGGGAGGGAGGGAGGGAGAGGGAGAGGGAGAGGGAGAGGGAGAGAGAGAGAGAGA
>NW_015386158.1:178522-198978 GCF_001527695.2 Protobothrops mucrosquamatus | reverse complement strand
TTCAAATTCTTCCTTCAGAAGGAGATGGGAATGAGAAAAAGGGAGGCAGGGGAGGGAGGAAAGGAAGTCCCGCCTTAGCACTTGGCCACCAAGCAACTCTGCCATTGACTTTGCTTGTCAAAAGGTTGCAGAAGGGGATCACATGACCCTGGAACACTGTGACCATTATAAATATGAATCAGTTGTCAAGCATGCAAATATAAATCACATGACCCTGGGCATGCTGCAATGGTCATAAGTGTGAAAATGGTCATAAGTCATTTCAGTGCAATTGCAACTTTGAACAGGTTTTTTGGGGGGTCATCAAGTTTTTGACACCTTGCTAGGTGGTACTCGAATCCTAAAAGTGGTACAATCGGTAAAAAGGTTGAAAAGCCCTGCTATAGAGCATGGGTGTCAAACTCGTCACGTCACATGACACATCGTGACGTATTGAGACTTTTTTTTTGCATTGCCGGAACTGGGGTGGGCGCGGCCTCCATATGATGCAACCGGCCCACGGGCCGGCAGTTTGACACCCTGCTCTAGAGAGAAATCTATATATTTTCTGAAAAGTCTTGTATAGATATGATGAGAGATGGTGAACAAATTAATATAGTTGATACTATTGGCTGGCTGTCCTGGCAGACTGTCCAGAAGTTGGAAAAGTTGCAGAAGACTGGAGTATATTCAAAGGAATTTGTAGCTATTCTCATTCATCCTAACTATGAAAAGAACTGGTATGGAGGAAAAGATCAGGGTCAAGTCAGAATCAGTGAGAGACAGAGGCAAATCAAATTTCTTTCATCCCAGTTCTAAGACTTCTGTATCTTTTTCTGAACTTTCTATGCATCTGCTCAGATTATGCTTTTCCTCTCTAAGAGTTTTCTTTGTAGAATCTATACTGGGCCAATTTTATATTTCTCTTCAAATACTCTCCAACCTTTCATTTGCTGTTGCTGTTTTATTTTTTCCAGAATTCTGATAGCATCAAAACTAGAGAAATTAATTTTAGCCATCCTGCAGTACTGTCTATTGTGCTCATTTCCAGTATGGTCAAGTAATTATGCTGGTGATTCAGCTTTCTCTGAAAAACTCGCATGTATATTAAACATCAAGCTCTGAAACTCATTCTGTGTGCATTTGTTTTCTTTGTTATCAAATATATCAGGGAGGCACAGGGATGAGCAGCAATTTACAGTCATCCAGTCACAAGTAGGTAATTTATTGCAGCAATGGTCTTGCTGCTAAACATTTAAAATCCCATTAAAGACAGCAGGGTTTAAGTAGTCTGCATGCACGACAAATAACATATTTAAAAATATTTATGAGATATAGAGCAGACAACTGTGTGACTCCAGATACTGAACTTTATTTCCTAGTACTTCAATGAATCATAGCCCATGAAGATACATTCTGGGAATTATGGTTAGCCATTACTGGAGGGCATACGTTGTTACTTGTAGAATGTAACTAGTGGATAAATAAACATAGTATTACAGTAGTCCAAATTAAGGTCTTCCAGCCATGGAAATTTATTTTTTTTTCTGCCCACCTTCTTGGCCATACTCTTCCATCTCCTCCCACTGCAAAGAGACTTCCTTTGTGCATTGTTGTACATTGGATAGGAAATTATATATAAAGGACATGGCAGTAGGCCAGGGATTGGTAGTACCACCCTCTTCTGCAGTATTTTTTAAAGAATGGGCAGGTACAGACAAGGTGTAGTTTGGTGTACAGAGCTTGAGAAGAATCACCTTTGTTTTATGCTTCAAGGGAAGAAAGTTGTAGAGCAGCCCCAACTGCTCTGCAACTTTCCCAAATGCTTTGGCATCTAAACGTAGTTCCTGGATGATATCATGAGAATATTCTTAGTAATTTGACATGCCTGTAAAAGGCTAGAGTGGAAGACATACTTTCCAGATAGCCAGGGACCTTCTTTGTAAGCAGGAAAACTGGATCAATCAGAAGCAGGCGATCCAGAGGCTGCAAAAGCACACAAGCACAGCAAGTCCTTTAGAAATATTTAAGCAATGTTTAAACAGGTCGCAACATGATCGAGATCTTTATGAGTGCTGCAAGGCTAGAGCAGGGGTCGGCAACCTTGGCTCTTTTATGACCCGTGGACTTCAACTCCCAGAATTCCTGAGCCAGCCAAGCTGGCTCAGGAATTCTGGGAGTTGAAGTCCACGAGTCATAAAAGAGCCAAGGTTGCCTACCCCTGGGTTAGAGCAACAGCTTTGGCTGCTATGTCAGATTGGTTCGAGAAACGCATATGAAATGGAGAAATAGTATTACCCGTAAAAACTGAAACTAAGCGCCCTTCTGTGCTTGCACTTTGAATCATCTGTGTCTTGTTCACAGCATGGAGGGAGGGGAACTCTTCACTCGAATCCAGGAGCGAGGAGACCAAGCTTTCACAGAAAAAGGTAGAACATCAAGGAGCTTTTATGAACACATTTTTGGAAGTTAGAATTTAGATAAACTCTTCATTCTTACTATTTTAAAGACATTCTAATCGAATTAAAATTGGTTAACTTTTTCAAAACTGCTGTAGAACGTCTGATTATTTTTATTTCTAAATGCCTGAAAACTCACAGAAATATAAATTTCACTGGGGACATGTGCATTGTTTTTAATGAAAAACCATCCAAATTTAAATAATGAGGCTTTCACATTATAGATTGAAGCTTCGCCAAATACTGCTGTTTATTTCAAAATAATATTTAATAAATAATATTTATTTCAACATACACAAAAGGTGTTTGTTTAGTAATTTAAAAAAAATTGTTCAGTGTATTGCGGGTATGTAATGTACAAAATTTCATGTCAATGGTATTGTTGCCTTTTTAACCAAAGGACTGAGAAACAGAAATAAATTAATTAACGATTGTCATTCTCAAAGCAAAACACAAGTCTTAGTGCTAATTTTATTATTTTTCCCTGACATAAGCAAGCTGGTTGCTACTGTAGTTAGAAACACTGTATATTTCTAAGATACCACAAGAATGCTAATGTGACCTTTCTATAAAATAACATTTCTAGAAGCCTCCGAAATAATGAGAGACATTGGAACAGCTATCCAACATCTTCATGGAATGAACATAGCTCATAGAGATGTCAAGGTGAGAACTGAACGTGTTTACACATGTAGTTACACATGTAAACAGTTGATTGCATAGGCCTGTTTTGACACTGAGAGGAGCAGTTTGAACCAAACATTTAAGTCACACTCTGGTGCAGGAATCCAAGTATCTTTTAAAAGTCAGTCCATTTAAATAAGGGATAAAGAAGGCCTAATCAGTTTAAAACTGGCCGCAATATTAAAATGTACTGATATTTAAAAGTAAACTTGGTTCTAGCTACAAACCAAACATAATTAAAAATTCAGAAGAGATTAGTACCAAGAAAATATCCTGTTAATCTTTATTTGTATTCCTTTTTTATATATACAATTCCAGCCAGAAAACCTTCTTTATACATCCAAAGAGAAAGAATCAGTGCTTAAGCTCACAGATTTTGGGTTTGCTAAAGAGACAACCATACAGAACGCACTGCAGACTCCTTGTTACACTCCTTACTATGTAGGTAAGTTTGGCTTTTTTCCTATCTTCTGATTTATTCATTCTGGAAATCAAGAAATTATTACACTTTCATAAATGCACTCAACTCTTGCTGTTAGAAGTAAAAAGTCAGTTACTAGACAGTTGAGTTCTAACCTATGGATATATGCAATCAGGGCTTTTTTTGTCATAGAACGCCCAGAACGGAGTTCCGGCACCTTTTTGGGATGGAACCTTGTAGGGTAGGCAAGGCGGGTTGTATGACGTGTTTGAGTTCCGGCACTTTTTTTTTTTTTTTTACAAAAAAAGCACTGCATGCAATTATATTAAAGCATACTATAGCAGAGGTTCCCAAACTTTTGGGCAGCAGGTTCCGTGGAGAGAGATTTTTCCATGGACCAGAGGGGGTGTGGTTTCGTGTGCTGCCTGCATCCAGCAAATGGGGTTTTGCTTGTTTGTGCGGAGCAGTTTCTGGCATACTGTGCCAGAGACCCCTGTACTATAGTATATATAGTATACCAAAACAGTCAGAGATCAAATCCAAAGACACCAATCCAGGATTAGAGGAAAATGGGCCCTTTGCATAGTCACAACAGGCTGAGTTAATTTCCATTGTCAGTATTGGACCTCAGCAAGCAATGTAGTGTGCAAATTGGTGTTTTGTGGGATTTGTAGGCAAAAAAAAAACGTCCCTGTAACAACTGACAAATTATACTGATTTAGATTTAGATAACCTTTATTGTCGTTTTTTCCTGTGGGCACAACGGCACACATTAAAAATGAAATTTAGTTGCTTGCTCTCAAGTGTACACATACATAACACACATTTAAAACATACTATATACAACATATGTATAGACCTACACCAGGGGTAGGCAACCTTGGCTCTTTTATGACTCGTGGACTTCAACTCCCAGAATTCCTGAGCCAGCCATGCTGAGGGGAAAGGGAGAGGTTTCCAAGCTGAGCCATGCTGGCTCAGGAATTTTGGGAGTTGAAGTCCACGAGTCATAAAAGAGCCACGGTTGCCTACCCCTGACCTACACCCTTACATATAAGTAACATATAAATATTAATCACTGTCTGTCTTGAATACATAACGGAAAGAGGAAGCTTGAGAGTTCACAAGGTTAATACTGTATGGAACAAAACTGTGGCTGAATCTGGATGTTCTGCTTCGGATACCACGGAGCCTCTTCCCAGAAGGTAACAAGGGAAGAGGCTCCGTGGTATCCGAAGCAGAACATCCAGGTTCAGCCACAGTTTTGTTCCATACAGTATTAACCTTGTGAACTCTCAAGCTTCCTCCTTTCGTTATGTATGTTATGTACTGGAAGGATGGTACAAGCTGAGATCATGCAAGCAAAGCAAAACAGCTCACTGTTCTAGATTTACTATGGATAATCAGTTTCATATTGCTGGTGACACTCGAAATAAAATTTGGGATGTCTGTTTCTGACACTCCCCATATATGCTCATGTACACTAGTTTATATAAGTAAATTATATAAAGTATTTGTTACTGTTGATTAGATTAGATTTAAGTACCTACATTCAATTATATACCAACTGCTTATTTAATAATAAGGAAAGAATAAATATAAGTTAGTGCATAACCAACATCTGAAAAACTAACATTCACAATTCTTTTGTTCTCTTCTTCAGCCCCAGAAGTACTTGGTCCAGAGAAATATGACAAATCCTGTGATATGTGGTCTCTTGGTGTCATCATGTATATTCTGTAAGTGTAAAATTTAAATAACAAGTCAGAATTCTGATATGTCACACATTAGCTCAATATCCTAATGCCACTAATAAATCAGAAAAATTAGTCACTGGATCATTACTCATTCTGTCAGAAGACTCAGCAGCTCATCTGTGACTCTACATGGGACCATATATAGTAATCTTCTAGTTACCAGAAGCTCATCTGTATTTGTCCTTCTTTTGCAGTTTGTGTGGGTTCCCTCCATTCTATTCCAATACTGGCCAAGCCATTTCCCCAGGAATGAAAAGAAGAATTCGGATGGGGCAGTATGGATTTCCAAATCCTGAATGGGCAGAGGTATCTGACGAAGGTAAATGAGTGTTGTGTATGTCTCCATTTAAAACCGCATCACTGATGAGTTTTAAAAAATTGCAACTTTTAGTTGGGTAACATATGTGCTCACACAGACCTTCAAGATACAAGACTGTCTGGTGGTTAAAGCATCAGACTTAGAAAGCTGGAGACTGTGAGTTCCAATCCTGCCTTAGCCATGAAAGCCAGCTGTGTGACCTTGGGCCGGTCACTCTCTCTCAGCCCAACTCACCTCTCAGGGTTGTTATTGTGGACAAAATAGGAAAAAAATGTGGGTTGGATATGTTTGCCCCTTAGAGTTATTTGTACAAATAATAAAGGAGAGATGCAAACAAACAAACAAATAAAATTTGGCAAATTTCATGAATGCACATACCTAACTCATAAATGTTGTAAAAATAATGGTCAGAAACCAAAAAAAATAATAATAGACAAATTGAATTAAATGCCATTTCTTCCAATCTTATTTTAATATTAGAGAGAAATGTAGATGTACTGGGCCAGTAGAATATAAGCAAAAATGTATTCCGGGTAACAAATATTCTATTGCTCCACCAGTATGCCTCTTAATGTCTGGTTTTCTTTGTAATTAGCTGGTTTTCTTTGTAATTAGTATGTTTGTCTAGAGCAGGAATAGGCAATATATGGCATTCCAGAAATTGCTGTCTGTCTGACCACTACCAGCAACCATCACTATTTCTCATGCTTTTTAGGATGCTAAGAATTAAGAGCTCAGTAATATCTGGGATACCACAGCCTGCTTACCTCTAGCTTAGTACTAGATTATTGACAACAGTTGCTACTTCCAGATGTGAGATTCCATATAATAAATAATATTATACAGACATGTTCAAAATTTGTAAATTGCTCAAAAATGCATCATCCTGAGATGATTTTTCCTGCTTGGAGCCAAGTTTGCCTCATCTGGGCTAGCAAATCTAGTCATCTTTTGAGTGCCAAATTTCTGAACTGTTCCAGGCTTGGCAGCAGTGGATGACATGTCTCCTCAACCAATGGAAAATGGTTCATTCGGGAGTAAGGAATCTTTGGCCTTTCGGATATTGGTTATGCTGTCTGAAACTGAAGTCCCACAACACTTGGAGAGTCATAGATATCCTATCATAGCTTAAAGAAATCAGAGAACTGATTTAGAGTACCAGATTGGAGGAGGGTGATCCAATGATTTCAGTTTATAGAGCTCTCTAATTCCACATCATGTCCCCCCCCTTTCACATTTCTCTCCTCCCTGAAGAATTAAAATATTGCAGCAGTTAGGGTATTGATTTAAAACTGAGGAGAACTGGATATATTTGTCAAATTTATTTTATTTGTCAAATGTATATGGCCTTCTCACAAACAAATAGCTCAAGGAGGTGTATCACAAGGCTAAAAACAGTTAAATTAATAATTAGTAAAACAATATCATTATTAAAAACATTTAGAAACTATAATAAGCTATGAAGATTCATTTGGTACCAGTAATATATCTTATCATGGCTGCTAACTTTAGAGAGGAAATTGCTATGCATGGTCTTGTGCTTCTGGGTGAAAGGCAGGATATAAATGGGAAAGGATAAGCAGTTCTTAAATATAAGAATATGAATATGACATATTCATTCTACAGATAGTTATAGGTGCCATTTTTTCTAATTTGACAGAAGAGGAAAAGCGACTAGAGTGCATGAATATTCTACAATCTTTTTCTTGTATAATTTTACAAGCTCTTATTGCCTAAGTTATGTTTCTGTTTGTATTTTTTTTTTAGCCAAGCAGCTAATTCGTTTATTGCTGAAAACTGACCCAACAGAGAGAATGACCATTTCTCAATTTATGAATCATCCCTGGATTAATGTGAGTCCTGCATGATGGTCTGCCTGTGTCTTGATGTGGGTTCTAGGCAGCCTGCTGAGAAGATTTAGCATATTACTAATTGAACTAAGGCTCTATCTATAAAAAAAAATATAATTTCTCCATCACTATGAGGGAACGCTTGGAGGGTAGAGGGAAAAAACCTCTCTGTGAGTGGCAGTCAAGGACATTACACCCCCAACCCAACTGCTCTCAGCTAGATTTAGCTTTCATTGCAGTGCACACATTCTCTTTCTCTCATTTATAAAAAGTTACATTACCTCATCAACGTAGGACTTATTATTAGACCTCCGAGGCACCATCGTGCTACACAGTGTTGATATGAATAGAGACCTCCTGCGTTGAGGGCGTTCTCAGTTTTTGGCAGAGGACTGGGAAAACTCAAGATAGGGAAGGGGGAGGCTTAAGCACAGCTCTCTTAGAAAATCACACCAGAGTTGTTTCTGATGGAGATGCCAGCTAACTAAAAGGCTCTGGGAGTGGAAGAGAGCAAGCTGTTGCTGAAGCTATGAGTTTTCCATCTGCATTCTGCCAGGCAAAAGACACCAACATTTTCTGTATTGGATTCTCACATCTATCAGTGAACTTCAGATAGCTGCTATAAAAATGTATTTATATCCTTGCTAAAGAAAATCAGTCTAAAGAGATTAAATGCCTTGTGTACTCTTTCTCTTAAAAGGGACAAAGTTCAGGAGAGCAATTTGAGTGCTACATAGAGCAAATGGTTTGAGTAGAGAGCTATCATTTCTCTCAGCCCAAAGGGAATGTAGGCTGAAAAGGAATCTCAGTCTCAATAAGAAGGCCTCAAAGTTAAGCAGATAAATGAGTTGAGCCTGTCTAAGAGGAGAAAGTCCTGCTTTCCTTCCAGTCACCAAAGTCAAAAGTGAAGTATCAAGTTTTAAATTTTAAATTTATAATATAAACAGTTCTGGAGAGTCTTAGAATTTTTATGTCTCTGTTTCTATGTCAAGAAACTGTTCTAGCATCTGCCATTCCTCTGAGCCAGAAACCTAGATCGAACCACATGTGGAAACACTGACATAAGTCATAGTGCAGAACTGGTTAATTTGGACATAGAGATGTCAGTTGATCAAGAAAAAGTGTAGGCTTAGCCTTTGATTCAAGTGTTGGGTCAACCTCATTGTAAGCAGAATTTACAAACTAAAATGTAAGTGTAGCTATGATAAGAGCTTTGTTTTTAAAACTTATCTTCCTGACAGTTCCAGTTCTCATTCAGTTATGTGGCCTATAAATAAAAACATTTAAAAAAGGAGAATGGGACCTTGATGTTAAGAGCTGCAGAATTTCATACTGAGATAGAAGGCAAAACTAAATTATGTTACGAACAATACGGTTTTGAGCCTTATTATGAGGTGTGAGATTTACTTTGGGGAAAAGGTCTATCTGGAAGCTGAGAAGCAGAAGGGGATATATGTTGTACTTTTCCCTGCTGCTGCAAGCCTATCCTCCTGTTTCCTGGGGGAAGCAGGAGGAGCTCAAATGTGTTTTTCTCCTCCAGTTTTTAGGAAGTTAATTGCCATATTCTTTTGGAAGTTATGCAATTTTGTGATTATGAAAAATACGACTGTCTCCCAAAATGCAGCCGCCTACACTCTTTCTCACATAGCTTAGAAGACTTCAAAGATGTAAAATTTGTGCTGAAGAAAAAAATTCTTGTCAATTACCAATCACACAGTTGGCAGACAGTGTTCTTTAGTAGAGACAACTAAACGAAAAGAATCGTTAGGTACCACCACGGTGGTTGGGGAGAAGTGTGATGGGCTCAGGACGTTCTTCTGTTTCTGGTGACCCTACTTCACTTCCATTGCAAACACAATGTGTTGAGTTGGGTGGAGATGCTTCTTTTTATGGATAGTTGAAAAAATGATGTTCTCTCCAATTGTTTATAACCCCAAGTAGCGTGAACATACCTTCAACTCATTATTTTTTTTGCACAATGGTTGCTAAAACATATGCAGATAATTGATTGAGAGAATTACTAGTTAGGCACAGAAGGACAAGCAGGGTTTAGTGGTAGGGTGGGTGTTTATTTTTTTATATAAACTTTAGCAAAAATAGGCCCGCAGTGGCTAAAAGCCAGGAGTTTTACTTTAATTTTTCTTTAGTATGCTTTTTCAAGGAAGTTTGGAGGTTTTTGTTTTTTTTTAAATAAATGTGCTAGATCTGTCTAAATACTTATACTCTTTAAAAAAAATCTTCTGTTCTTTGGAAAATAATGGAAAAATTGTACCGTTGATGTTTGTCCAAAAGTTCTGGGGGGGGGGCTACAACAAAAGCATGTATATCACTTGTGAGGTATCCACCGTGATTCACTCAGATCCAACAAGAATAGGTAGCTTGGTCTTTCAGATGTTTTGGACTTTCAGTACCCACTTCACTCTGTCACAAGTGTTTTCTGGAAGTTTTCCAATGCCAGGTTGTCTTTGACATAGGAAAACATTAAATTCCAGATACACATGGACAGCATTAAAAATATATTACTTTGCTGAATGTTCCTTATAGGATTCACTAATATGTGATATTTAATCCTACATATAAATTTTTTATTCATTATGATCTACTACATCTGGTATATAACTTTTCTGGGGGAAACTCTATAGTTGTTACTCTTGGCTGAGATCCTTCCTTCTGTAGATAATAACAGAAGATGGGACTTTTTTTCCTTTAAATTTCACTATTACTTCTTGTGTATTTTAGGAGGAAATGACTAGCGCTTTGGCAACCATGAGAGTAGACTATGATCAGGTAAAAATTAAAGATTTGAAAATATCCAACAATCGACTCCTCAACAAACGGCGTAAGAAACAAAAACAAGGAGGCAGCTCAACTGCATCAGCTGGCTGCAACAACCAATAAAGATGAGAGAAATAAAATGAAATTATGAATTGAACTGAAATAATCTCACGCACAACTGAAACACAAAAAAGTGTGTGATAAGAACTTTTTATTTCAACGCACTGGGGTTTTTTTCTACGAATTTGTTTTTTAATCATTCTATTACATTTTACTATACTTTACCTAAGGAGCTGCAACAAACCTTCTATCAGTGAAGTTTGGATAAATAAATATTTCTTGTGGTAATGCGGGTTCAGTGCTCACAAAAGCACAGTCACAACAAGAAAATCTAAATCCCTTTTTTCATATAAAGCAATTAGAGCATCCATCTGCTTAACTCTCAGATGAATTCATAAGGACATAAACGTGCTTAATTTAGACTGGATTATGCTGAATCCATTCAAGAAATAGATTAAACCATGCATAAAACAAAGGAGTAAAAAGATCAGGTTATTACAAGAAGCAATCAGAAAGTTATGAAAAAGTAAGTTTTTCATATATTTGTTTGATTTTCATTGTTCATTTCAATTGTATTTAATGTTCTTACCGGATTAATGCTCTTATTTTATACACTGTCCATCTGTATAAGGAAGCATTGCTTTTTAGTCTTTGGGAAATATTTACAATGTCAGGCTTAAGGGATTATTACAAGCTTGTTTCCATGCACACAAATTTCTTACATTCAGATCAGTGTAGGTAAGAGCAGTGTAAATTAGTCATACATGGTGTGGGCGCACTTTTTTTTTTTAAATGCAGGAAACTTTCACTGGCTGCCTTGTAGGATCCTTGTAGCAAAACAGATATGAATGCAGTTGCTACATTTTACGATTTAGATGTTCCATTTCCTTGTTTATATATAGGCCATAATTTATTATCACAGATTTTTTTCAACTGTTTATTTTTTAAATTAGATATCAAAGATTAATAAACCAAAATATCATTATGTCAGCATCCACAACTTTGCACAAAGATTTTAGTTGAAATTTTACACAGTTCAGAAGGAAATGATTCCCAGGTGCATTATGATTTTTACTAAAAGAACCATGATAGGCAGGCAGAACAGGTAAAAGGCACCCTTTTTACATTCTTTTCCAGCGGTAGAAAGCTTCAAGTGGTCTGGGGTTGACATGGTGGCATCTTCAGAGAGGACAGAGGCAGAATTATTGCCCTGAGATAGGGTATTAGTTTGCCTATTCTGTGAACTGGGTGATTGATATAGCACTTTTCATGTACTGTCCACATGTAAAAAGTTTAAAACATAGGCACGTGCCCCGAGTGCTTCTAAATTCAAAGAGGAAATGTCCAAACTTGACATATATGAATATGTATGTTACCACAGTTGTTTTTACATATCATATATATTATTTCTTAATACCCTGTAGATTAGGGTAGATGGGATAACAAAAAATGAAGTCACTCAAGCAATTTTTCTGGTGTTTTTTTTTGGAGAGTTTAGATATTTCAGTACGGTGATATATGCACCAAGAAGAGAAGGTCTCAAAACGGGTGGATTGTCACACAATATCTCATAATAACCTTGTCCTATGAAACTGCCTTACATACCAATTATCTTTATTCAAATCATTTCATTGTCCAAACATTTTCTTTCAAAAGGGATACTCCTGACTATTTTCCACACATGCAAATGTGGCCCTCTAGGAAGGAGGTGAGAACAGATCCATCTCTCTCTCTGAGCTTTCATTTGTGCTACTGTTTTTGAGATGCTAACAAACGGCAGGTGCTTGTTTATGTTACTTCTCATTTCTAACACTCACTGCAGGAAAGAGAAATCCTTTAATGGCTTCCATGTTTGTCAGAGGGCTCAAGGGGGAGATGAAGTCTTCTCCTAATTGTACTTGTAAGATGATAAATAATTGCGGATGAATTGTTTTGTTCCTTACATTCTCCAAACCAAGTCTGCTGCACAAGCCAGGAGACCAGAGATGGAGGAAGAAAATTTGTGGCTGTTAAACCAAAAAGCATTGGTGACTTTGTATTGTATCCTTATTCTAGAATTATAAGGATTAATCTGCAATGAAGTAAATTTCTATTAATTACATAGGTGCCTCTCTTTGATTTGCAAGTATATTAAATTGATGTTAAAAGCACTTCAGACTCTTTGTGAAATGCTAACATTTTGCAGATATTAATAAAATGGTGCTTTACCCATTTTTTTTCTTAAATGGACCTCGCTCTTTTAATAAATCTGCCTTTGTGATATTTTACTTTCAGTTCTAGGATGACAGATTTCTTCTCTTTTCTCTCCTTCAAAGAATGTGAAGCAAACTTAATCTGAAGGCATGATTTTTGTCCATGTGTTACTTGTTTTAATATTCAATTTAACTAAATTTAGAGCAACTGTAAGTTAGCAGTAGTCACTAGGTGGCAGCACTTAGCCCAACCTTGGCTGCTCTTAAAAAATAAACATGGCTGGATCTGGTTAGTACTTGAATCACCAGGGCTAGAGGGTAGGTTTGAAAATTGAAAAAAAAAAAGCCTATCAGAAGAAGGCAGTGACAAACATTTTGGAAATGATGGCAAAAAACATCATGGACGTCTCTCTGTAGCCACCAGAAGTCAAGCATGACTTGAAAATACTTTACTTGAGAATAACTTTTAAAAAGCAAAAGGCTTTTTTTAAAAAAAAGCAGAAACAAAAAATCCTTACCTACTCTTAAGGTTATTCAGACTCCACAATTACCCAATATTTACCAAAGTGCCACAATTCATTGTCAGATGACATGTTTCACATTTCCTTTATTACTAAGATGGCTAGTGCCAGATAACTTTGAGAACAGCTGTTACTCTTTCATCACTGGTGAAGTAGATAGACATAAGATCTGACTTCTGTGCAGTGCTTTGGATTCAATCTCCCAAAAAGTATGGAGCATGCAGACTGCGCTGTGCACAGCACCTTAAAAACAGCAATGGCTTTTCTTGAAATTGGAGGGCAGATGCAGGAGCCTGGGAAAATATTCAGTTTTAAGATGTTACAAACAGGCAACTTAGTTATATTAGGTGGCTTTCCAAAGCTGTTTGTTGCCCATAGATTTATTTGCTGAATCAGTCTTGCTTCCAAGTGGAATTATTGATCCTTTTTGGATTTCTGGCTAACCTTAGTGCTGGTTTTGGCCAATTAAAGATGACTATATAATTTTAGACAATCCCCCCTTTCCTTTTTCTTTGATTTGAGTCAGATTGAACCTTGATGTGCACCAATTACATTTCATGTTCATAATCTTACATTTTGAATAACAGGAGCACGAGGAATTGATGAAGAGGAAGGTTTTATAAATCTCACAATCGCACAATTATAAGCCACACCTCTGCAAGGCCTCAAGGAAGAGGCTTTCTCCAATTCCTTATGGCAGTGGTGGCGAACCTATGGCACGTGTGCCAGAGGCGGCACTCAGAGCCCTCTCTCTGGGCACGCACCGTTACCCCAGCCCCACCTCCGCTGCGGCCCCATCACCAGCAGCCCCCCTGTAGAGTCGCCCCCGAGCGGTGCAGCTAAGAACATGGCAGCCAGGCAACAGGGACAAGACTCTGCCTTCGTGCCCTGATGCGCACAGATGATGCTATTGGGTACGGGTGAAGTGTGTGGCTGCCATGGCGATCTGCAGCTGGCCATAGAGGTGGTGGGTGGCCCTGCGAGTGGGCGGGATGGAGCAGGCGGGTGGGCTAGGGGGCGGACTGGTTTTTGGGCACTTCGTCTCTAAAAGGGGAATAATATGATACAAAAAATGATGCTATGGCCCTAGAAAGAATGCAGAGAAGAGCAACAAAGATGATTAGAGGTCTGGAACTAAACCATACGATGAATGGTTAAAGGAACTAGGTATGTCTACCCTAACAAATTAGGGGCCACATGATAGTCGTCTTCCAATACCTGACGGCCAGTCACAGAGATGAGGAGGTTGACGTATTCTCCAAAGCATCTGAAGGACAAGGAAGCTCAAAAAAGAAAGATCCAGCATGGAACTAAGGAAGCATTTCCTGACAGAGCAATTAACTCATAGAACAGCTTGTCTTCCAGGAGTGGTGGGTGCCCATTACAGGTTTTCAAGAAAAGATTGGACAACCATTTATCTGGGATGGAGTAAAGACTCCTGTCTTGGCCAGAGGGTTGGACTAAAAGATCTCCAAAGTCCCTTCCAGTCCCACGATTGTATGATTCTGTGAATATGGGGGAAATCGCCTGTGAACACAGTAAATATTATAAGACAAAGTACAGGAAAACCAGGTGTTACTGCTCTTCAATTCTAAATCTTACAACTATCAGTAAATATTGCATTGGTCAAGAATGGCAAAAAATGTGACAACATAATAGATGAAGGCACAAAAGAGAATTATCTGTAAAATTGAAAGATTTCTTAGAAATACACAAGCAACTCATCATGCAACTGTTGTTTTCTGAGAAAGGATATAACCTCAGAGGAAATTGTTTCCAAGCAGCACAATTCCTCTGAAACACATTTTCTTTTACTGTATACGAACCCCCTTCTATGTTCTGGATATATGTTGAGTACCTCTGTGATTAGGCTATGAAGCAAGATAGCACTGAGTTGAATTTAAGTCCCGGCAACTGGATGAACAAATGCTTGCCATTTTTACTATAAAAATATTAGCTTCCTGAGAACATTCTAGTTCACAGGTGTCAAACTGCCGGCCCGCGGGCTGGATGCGTCATGCGGAAGCCGCGCCCACCCCATTGCTGGCAATGGCAAAACTCTCCCGAGTTTTAATCCCAGCCCTCCATCTTCTCCATTGTCTTTCTCTTTTTTAGCCTTCTAGTGTAATAATTTTTTTCTAGTCCACCATGCATTCACACCAATGCCAAAAGTATATGCTTCTTCATGTTATTTTCCAGTGGAACAGTCAGTTTTTATTTGGACCATGACTGAGTGGCTGATCAAGAGTTCAATGGATAATTTATTTGTTCCTGTTCCCTTTCTATTTGATAGGTGATATATTGTTTGTTCTTTATTTTTTACTGTAATCACTCTTTAAGTATATAATTTTTCTAAAAATATTTTCCATTCTATAATCCAGTTTGTAAAGGGTTTCAATAATCTATCTTCTATTAATCTTATTTGCCTCTATCAGATTCATTCTGTGGCTACTAATATTCTTACCTTACCTGTACATTTTCTGTGATTTCTGTGATTTTTTGAAAACATCTATTTTTCTTTTTATTATTGTTATATTTCTTGATTATATATCTTTCTGAGTTTTTTTTTTGCTTGAGGTTGTTTTATGTCCCTGCTGTCCAAGCCTTTCATCATTTCCTGATTATGATAGCTTATTCTGAAAGCTATTTATATACATATAAGCCCATCACAATATTTCATCACATATAAATGCATCCCAATATTCCTTTGTATTATAAAAATGCATTATAAAAAATGCAGGAAAAGCAGTTTCTAATATACAACAGTTTGAATAGGAACTTGACTTGAGAAGAATACCTTTGACACAACCAGTAGCAATTAAAAATCCTGAGCAAGAAAAAACAAAAAACGCTGATCCACTCAACAATGAATCTTCTATAAGAGAAGATCTTATCAGTATTATCAATATCACCAACTCCCATATTGAGATCTTAAAGAATCAGAGAATTCAGAGCTTTAATGATGTGTCCATTGGCAGAGATTTGACTATGTCTTTCCCAGTAGATGTGTCAGTCAGAACCCAGATTCAAGTGTCTGAGGTTTTGGCAATAGAAATTTGCAAAATTATCACAATAAAGCAGAAGTTTTTAGAATAAAAAGCAGAGAGAGAGAGGGAGGGAGGGAGGGAGGGAGGAAGAGAGAGATTCGATCTGCTGATTTCACTGCTAAAGCTGGTTCTTTGGCACTGCTGCTCCCTGATTTTGAACCACATCTAGAGAGTCACTATCATCCCCTGGTATAAAACACACTATTGCAAAACGAGTTAGTGAAAACAGAGGCAAAGTATACCCAGAATTTGGAGGTTATTAACAATGTGCTGCAATCCGGATGAAATAAAAGGTTAATGTTCTAAAATCTAAATGAATGATGAAAGTCTCAAGATCTTTCAGAAATTTGCTCAGGACGAATTGCAAACAAACTGTAGAAATGCCGGATAAAACCGTACAATCAGCTGATAAGAAAATTCAAGTCAATCTTTCCCACACTGAAGAGGAAGTATTCCCTTTGTCCACTATAGTAAAGATCAGCAGTGATATTACTGTTAATGTCAGCAGCTTAAGCCGTAAATTTAGGGCAGCTTATGTTGTTTATACATTTCACTCATCTAAAGCCTATTATCAAATCCTATTTGGCCCTAAATCACAATGTAAATCAATTCTCAGGAAAAGAAACAAAGCTTTGCATATTGACCTCAATTATAGTTGATATGATGTGTACTTTGATTTCAGCACTCTAGATAAGTGGTCTCCAGTTACTTTAGCAGATGTGAACAAATTGATAAGAGTATTTTAAGTTTGGAACAGCCTTGTGTAATGATCTTATATTTTCTGAAGTAATCAAATTGAACTACAACTGGCAGATCCCCTTGCTGGCATCTATTTACATTTATTGATGAAAAAGGCAAATAACTAAGAATGAGGTTTTAGCAATAGCTCTTTTTTACAAGAAAAACAACAAGGAAGATCCAGTTAAGTACAGACTTATTAGTCTGTTAAGAGTTACAAGTAAACAATATACAAAACATCTAAATAACATTTCAGGCCTGACTGGAATGAGAAGAAATTTTAGGAGATAAACAAGCCAGCTTTAGAAAATGTCAACTATTTTGTTACTGCACAAGATTTAGAAGAATGTGCACAATTTACAATCCCCTTTATATGTGGCATTCTTGTACTTCAAATTTGCTTTTATTTTATAGATGGAAATATTCTGTGAAATAACATCATAAATAGCACTGTAGAGTACATCATCTTTATTTGTTCTCCAATCTGTACTCTACCTGCCCCTTGATTGGTACTTTTTGATTTGATATCCCTATGGAGAGGGATATGGCAGCGGTGCATTCTAGCCCCTGCCCTGTTTGTTTATTAATTCTATGATCAAACCAGTGAACAGCTCTGACTGTCATGTCCCCAGGTTAGCAGGCCTCAAGATCAAGTGTGTAGGCTTTCATAGCTGATATCTGTTGGGGAGTTTCAGCTTTAGGGTTTAGTGACCTTGGTCCCAGACAGCAGATTTTCTGAAATTTCTCTTGCAATTATGGGTGACTTCTTCAGCGTGGTCCGCTATGCACAGCCTACCCTATATATTTCGTATTTGCCCATGTGAAACTGGGGGTAGTGAAGCAGCCCTTTTGTGTGCAGCCCACTCTTTTGCCAAATATTCATCCCTTGCAATAAATCACATTCTGCCCCATTGCCTTCTACTAGCATTTACTTGTCTTAAAATGTCTCTATCCATTTTCTGTTTTTTTTTGTTTTTTTTTTATTAAACTTTCAATCCAGATTGCCATTTTCTTTGAAATGTTGGGGCTTCTCTCCATTTGGGTTTTCTTATCCCATTCCTTATCATTTCCCACAGATTTTCAGGTTTTTTTTCTTCTGAGTGTACTAAATGTATGTACACAGGTAGTCTTTGACTTACAACCACAAATGGGACCAGAATTTCCACTGCTAACAAGACGGTTGTTAAATGAGTTGCACACAATTTTATGACCTTTTTTTTTTTGCATCACACAGTTTTTAAGTGACTTCAGCATCCCCAAGTGACCTTGCTTATCAGAAGCTAGCTGGGAAGGTTGCAAATGATGATCAATGANGATCTTCCCAGGTATTGAGGTCAGGCTGATAGGTCTGTAATTTCCTGGGTCCATTTTTTTTCCTTTTTTGAGGATGGGAACTACATCAGCTCTTTTCCAGTCCTCTGGTAGTTCCCCTGTGCTCCAGGATCTCTGAAAAATATAGTTCAGTGGTTCAGAGATCACATTTGCTAGTTCCTTGAGAACCTTGGGGTGTAATTCATCTGGTCCTGGCGATTTGAACTCGTCTAGGCTGGACAGGTGCTTACTTACTATTTGATGGCAAGGTGCTAGGCTGGACAGGTGCTCACTTACTAAATGATGGCAAAAAACATGGACGTCTCTCTGTAGCCACCAGAAGTCAAGCATGACTTGAAAATACTTTACTTGAGAATAACTTTAAAAAAGCAAAAGGCTTTTTTAAAAAAAGCAGAAACAAAAAATCCTTACCTACTCTTAAGGTTATTCAGACTCCACAATTACCCAATATTTACGAAAGTGCCACAATTCACTGTCAGATGACATGTTTCACATTTCCTTTATTACTAAGATGGCTAGTGCCAGATAACTTTGAGAACAGCTGTTACTCTTTCATCACTGGTGAAGTAGATAGACATAAGATCTGATTTCTGTGCAGTGCTTTGGATTCAATCTCCCAAAAAGTATGGAGCATGCAGACTGCGCTGTGCACAGCACCTTAAAACAGCAACGGCTTTTCTTGAAATTGGAGGGCAGATGCAGGAACCTGGGAAAATATTCAGTTTTAAGATGTAACCGGCTGAGCTGCTCAGACAGAGAATCAGATTCAGACTTCCTTCCTTCTTCCTAGCCACATCAATAATAATAATAATAATAATAATAATAATAATAATAATAATAATAATAATAATAATAACAAAAACAACAATAAAAAAGAAAGAAAATAAAAATAAATAAATTGATAAAAAGAGTTAAATCAATTATCAATTAATCCTAAATTAATCTGAACTGAGAATCCCTTCAGTCTTATAAATGGCAGATACAATCACAGCCCAAACAGCGCAGGAACCTTCCATCAGCAGCCCTCCTGCTCGTAAGAGACAGAGATCCTCCAAACAGGAAGTGGCTGGCAAGATCAAGGCCAAGGCAATCTCTGCAAAAAGGCCTTCCAAAGCTGCGGATAGAGAGGCTAAGCGACGACACCAGGCCCTAGAGAAACAATTTTCTCAAGTGGAAAGGAGGCAAAATTCCACTGAGGAGGAATTAGAGCCACCCAATTACAGGGAGGAGGAAATATTTGGGCCAAGGAAGCCTAGTCAGGACCCTCTGGAAGCTGAAGCTGATACGGAACAGGGGAATGGATCTTCCCTAAGCGAGAGGCCTGGAGATCTGGGTTCAGAATCAGGCACCCATCGCTCAGACATTCATGCAGCAATGTCTTCAGAGCACCTACAATCCCTGATATCTCAGGCTGTTGCACAAGCCATGGCCTCCTCAAGGCACCATTGTTCCAGAACAGGGTCTGTGGCTTCAAGGGGTGCCTCCTTCTCCCAAGAGGAGGCCTCTGTATACCAAGACTCTATTTCTTCCTTTAGGTCCTCCAGAAGCAGGAGGGCTCCTGCGGAGGACCACGAGCTTACGGACCAGAGGCTGTCCGATGAAGAGGATGTATCTCCAGATCCTCCTCCGTTTGTGGGCCTCTTTAACCCGTCCTTATTCAAGACACTGCTGCACAAGGCCAGCAGCACCGCAAACATCGAGAGGCCCCCGATTCCACAGAAAGAACCTTCCACTGGTCCCTCAACTAGTAAGGTCACAAACAACGAGGTGTTCTCACAGCCCACTTTATACCCAACATTTTGTTCCCTGCCCTCCTCTCTTCTTTGATTCTGTTCAGAACAATATGGGGGCACCGGGTTCCTTCCTCCCAATGGGGGGGGCAGACAAGAAAATGTTCAACATAGACCCGGCGCTATCAGAAATAATAGAAGTGCCGACAGTAGATGAACCCATTGCAACCCTTTTTTCTCCACCCCCGATAGCCGGGGATGCAGCGGAGGCCCTGAAATCAGAGGACAAGAAGATGGACCTCATCTTCCGCAGGGCGCACCAAGCCTCAGCGTGGGCCATCAAGGCAGGCTTAACTACATCATTTTTCGCCAGGACATCTCTTCTTTGGCTGTGCCAACTCCAGTCGAGTATTCCCCCAGTGGAGGAGAAGACTCATCAGAATTTAAGAAGGTTAGTAGCGGCAGCGGAGCTCATGTCAGATTCCTCCTTACATGCAACCAATTTCTCTGCCAGAGCAATAGCATACAACACTGGTGCACGCAGATTGCTGTGGCTCAAACATTGGAGAGCAGACATGAAGGCTAAGTGGCG